>NW_024730095.1:317500-340000 GCF_018991925.1 Homarus americanus | reverse complement strand
GTCTGTGCTGAATATCGAAAGAGTATTGCCGGGAGTTTTTCGTCTGACATGAGGACGAGACGAAGTTAGTTTCATGCATTATGGGTCGGGATAACCAGAGGCTGTGGCCCAATCTTTGGTTGGGAACATATTCGTGTGGTTATCCTTTTATTAACAGCATATTTATCTGTCTATCTATCTGTCTATCTATCTATCTATCTATCTATCTATCTGTCTATCTATCTATCTATCTATCTATCTATTCATCATTCTTATTACCATCATCATCATCATCATCATCATCATGGGTAGTGTTGGGTGGAGAGAGGCGTCGGGGAGACTAGGTGGGGGTGGGGTGGGGAGGATGATGGTGATAATTCTAATATTTACACCACAGCTGAGACCTATTTCTCAGGCTGTCTTGTCTTGTCGGGGGACGGAGTAGGAGCGAGTGTTGTGACTTTTAGTGAAGTTTATTTTGTTTATATATATAGAGAGAAATGGTTGATGTACTAATGTAACGTCTGTGTGTAGAGATAACGTACACCTAGAAAAGTGTTAGTTAGACTTGATTAAATAAAGAGAGTTTTGGTTAGGTTAGGTTAGGTTAGGTTAAGTTTGGTTAGGTTTGGTTTGGGTAGGTTAGGTTTGGTTAGGTTAGGTTTGGTTAGGTTAGGAAATATAAAAGAAATTACACCCCATCAAATAGGAAATAGTTAATGATCTCCTGAAATATTGTAGAGATCGTGATGGGTGTGTTTGAGTGTGTTTGGAAAAGAGAAAATGGTTCCCCAGTGAGACTGTTTAGTGCTGCCATGGTAGTTCAGTATTGATGAGGGAGTGTGAGAGTCGTGAAGGGAAGAATGATTGATAAGGGAAACAACTAAGATTACAGGGGATATAGGAGGGTGAGTCAGCCAGTGTTTATAGAGGAAGAATATAGGTCAGAGATGATGACACACACACACACACACACACACACACACACACACACACACACACACACACACTGACAGGAGATGTCCTCTATCTTGTAAGACTTATGGTCGATCACATCCTCAAACACACTTATATATCATAGTGATGAAAGGTTGTCGATACCGGAGATGTCTGTCCTCACTCTCTCTTTCTCTCCTCTCCCTTACCTTCTCTCTCCCGTCTCTCATCTTCTCTGTACCATCTCTTTATCCCCCCCTTCTCACCTTTTCCTTACCTCCTCTCCTTTATCTTCTCTCTCCATCTCTCACCTTTAGTCTACTGTCTCTCATCTCCACCTCAACTTTCTTCTCATATCTCTTTCTCCTCACCCCTTCCAATATGTCTCCTTCTCTCACCTTCCACCTCCTTTCTCTTCTTGTGTTACCTTCCCTCTCCCCTCTTTCATCTCTTTTCCCTCTCACCCCACTCATCTTCTCACTCTTACACTTTCCTCTGTTCTCCCTCTCTTTCCCCTCTTTCCTGCCCTCTCATCCAATGTCCCTCCCTTCTCTTTTGTCCATTCATATTTCCCTGGCTTCCTCTCGCATATATTTGGATTATTATTAATTTCTTTAATAAAAAAAATAGCTCCTGATTTACATTATATTTGATCAAGTTTATTTTAATAGTTCAGTTTATTCATTGGATAATATATGAAACTAAGACCCATAACCAAATATCCTTAAGCAGGGAATATGATCTTACAATAATATTATAGTATAACCCAAAAGGTACTGTAACTTCTGTAAGGTATCCTCGAGTGTAGTGAGCCTGTAGCCACGTCCTCAAGAGTACGTCGCGTTACTGCCTATAAACTTAAGTCATTTATTGTCCTAAAAACACTAGAACTATTAAGGTGGAGCAGAGGCTTAGTGTTTCGGCAGGTTGCCAGCCTCGCTCATGAAGACACGGACATCTGCACAACTAAACTCTGTGTTATACTGATTCATTGGTTGGTGATTAGCGACAATGGCAGGAGAGACTCACGGGGAGGTCTAAGATTACATGATGTGTGAAATTATTAAAGAATTATGTATTTTTTTTTTCGGTCAAGAGCGAAGTCTATTTCCATTATAGAGTTCCGTGGTGTATCTTAAGATCAAATATAAAATCTACTTGTAGTAACCATGTATCCCGCCCCAGAACTAAAGTGCAATACTAATTGAAGTGACTCTTAAGTTTTAACTTGCTGACAAAACCTAAGACCCTTCAGGCTTCTACGCCCTTAATGCATGAGTCATAAAGGCAAGCATGAACTTAGCATGCTTCCCAGATGGGCACTGTAAACGCTTCTGCGCGTCACCTTGCCCAGGATGTAAGGGGGTGCCCAATAAACTAGCCCCCTCGGGGGCAAACTAAAAAAATTTTTTTTTACAGTTTTTCTAATGAAAAGGGATAAAATTCACCTCTGACCAAAAGTTTCTCAAGAGTTTAGTCATTTTCCTCAATATTTCTCAAGAGTTTAGCAATTTTCTTCAATATTTCTCAAGAGTTAAATCATTTTCTTGAATATTTCTCAAGAGTTTAGTCATTTTCTTCAACCATTTTCACTCATAACCGTAATAACTCTTGGGTTTTATAGCCCCTTAATAAACCAACAGGAAACGTGGTGCATTGAACATAAAGGAATCGACTGTCTCAATACCTTCACCAATTGGCAAAAATAAAATATAAAATTATATCACAAAAAAGGAACTGAAACTGTGGGCTCTGAGGTCAATCATTAAAGGATCAGAGTTACAGTGAGCTGCCTTGCCGGATCAGTAGTCATTGTGAATAGTGTTCATGTCCCTATAACCCCCCCCCCTCCACCCCCAATCCTAACTTAACGTAATAGAACTCTGAACTCATTCCCAAACGGTACTAACTCTAATGGGCTCCAAGCCTTAATGTTTTGGTTGGACTGGCGAGTATTTTCACCGGCGACCTCTGCTCTCAACAAAGGTCAGTGGCTGTTGTCACTTGGTTTAGGTTATGTTAGGTTAGGTTAGGTTAGGCGTTTTACTCCTGCCTGTGACATGTGAAACAATCAGCTATTTTAGGAAGATGATCTCGGCACTGAGTGACTAAGGGAGGAAGAGCGTGCAGGGCGTCACAGTGTTGCCGGGAAGGATACAAGATAAAGAAGACGATGAATGATATTAAGTGTTATCGTAGAGTCGTAAGTTTAGGTTAAGGGAGGAAATAATAAGAGGTAATGAAAACCCGTAAAATCGTTGACACTTAGAATACCAACATGTGAAATGAAGGTTATCGGGAATAAATAATTAACCAAAATGGATAATTGACCATCTGCTTGAGGCTTTCGGTTAGAGAAGCAGAACTGGTACATAGTTCTTATAGCGGGAAGAGAAAAGAGATCACTGCTTGCTGTGGGTATTTGGTGGCTGAAACTAAGCTGAAGTCTTAGCTTCTTCCAATGACAACAGAGAGTGTGGTCGATGATGAAGTCAGTAATCTCAAGCGGTGTTGTGTTGTGATGCATGGAGAGGTGGAGGGAGGAGCTCTGTCCACCACGAGGCGTCGCCCACGACTGAGCGGCCATTTAGGCGGGGACTCCATACTGTGTGACGTCATTACCAGCAGCTGAGAGAGCTCCACCGCTCACCAACACTCACTCAAGACTGAACCTGCTGATGCACCAACACTCACTCAAGACTGAACCTCCTGATGCACCAACACTCACTCAAGACTGAACCTGCTGATGCACCAACACTCACTCAAGACTGAACCTCCTGATGCACCAACACTCACTCAAGACTGAACCCTCTAAAGAAGGTTCAGTCTTGAGTGAGTGTTGGCAGTTTTACCATGAAGTTGACACAGATGAGAAGTTATAAGTTACTCGTGAACTCAAATACCTGATAACTAAGTACAGTAATAACATCATTACCTGAGGAATTGGCGACTTAGAGTAATGTAATGAGGAGCTGACTTGAAGGAAGTTCTGTTGATCTCTCTATCTACATTTACTTGCCTGTGTCTTTCTGTCTGTCTGTATGTCTGTTTTGTGTCTCTTTATCTCCCTTTCCTGTCTTTCTTTCTGTTAGTCTACCTTCTTTTGTCTCTCTGCCCTTCTCTCTCTCTCTCACTGACTCTTTATCACTCTCTCTCTGTCTTTTCTCTGCCTTCTTTCTAGTTTTCAGTCTATCTATTTATCTGTCTATCTGTCTAACTTTCTATTTATCTATCTATCAATCCAAACAACTTCATCCACAGTAAATATCCTCTCTGTTATCTGGAAATATACGCCCACCCCTTCGTAAACTAGCGACCTGACGTGACCTCTCGTTTAGCATGAGTAAGGGAGGGATAGTTTTGCTCATCCAGCCATAACCTTATGTTTTATTTGAGCAGAGTCAGCCTTTCTCATGACCAGTGTCCACCTACCTTCCATAAGTCGTGCGGTGTTTTTTTTGTTTTTTTTATCTAAAGTTTTGGTTGAAATTTAGTGAAGGAGAGTTTGATTTTTTAGTTTCTGTTTTTTTTTTCTTCTGTCGGTTTCTTTTTGGTGTTTATTTGTAGTTTTATACACAGACAGACACATATACATATATACATGCAGACACACACACACACACATACAAACACACACACACACACACACGCACACACACACATCCATACACCTTTGTTAAACTCGGGTGCCTCATTGGGTCTAGTCTGTGAAGAACTCTGGTGCATGAGGAAGACTTAGACCATGAACAGCACTGGAGTAAGGTGGAGCCCTTCAACTTCCGATAGTGAGATCAGGGATACCTCTGACAGGCCGTCCGCTCAGCCTTTGAAGACGTCTTCACTGCTTGTTCCTCCACACTGCACACTCCCTTTCACTGCCCCCTCCCCACCCCCGCCCAAGTCTCTGCTCCTGCGTGTAATGATTTTTATTAATAAATGGTTTACCAAAACTTACGTATAATCCACATATCGAACTTAAAGTGCCTTGGGTAGTTAATATTACCAGTTTCATTCTAATGCTCGAGAAATACATTAAAACAATTTTTTTCCGATTGTGTTGGTATTTTCTGATATTATAGAAGGTATTTGACGGTGTTGATAGGTGTTATGACAATCAACACCAAGCTTGAAGTAGTTATTTTTGTTTGAGCTTTGATTTATTTTATTTCTTATTACGCTATAATGTTTGAGTCTGCCATATACCTTTTAGATGGTCTTTCCTTTATGAGATCTGACCATAGTGCAATGCAGCGCCTTGAAAATCAAATATATCTGGCATCAATTCCCTAGACACTCAGTCAGGATATGTCATTTGAGGTCAAGTTAATCTCGGGTCATGGAGGTCACAGTGTGTCAGAGATAAATATAAGAATAAGAACAAAAAAGAAAGAGGAATATAGTGGAGCATAACACCATTCCACAATTGGATTTCATTGACCGTGATAAATAACAGTTCCCTCGGGGGTCTCTTGGACACTCTCTCCTTGTATGACTCATTCCCGCCTTGGTGTCGGTGGTCCCAGCCATGATTCAGTATGACAGAGAGTTTGGTCGTCTTGACTTCAGTAGATTCATCAGCGAGGCTGGCAGTCTGCCGGGAACACTAAGTCTTTACTACCCCTTGAAGGCTGCAGCATTCTGACGGGCTTAAGCTGACTTAACTTTATGAGGGAGATGCGAGGCAGTCATCAGAATTTTTTTTTTTTTTTGTCTACTAGAGCGAACACTTTTTTGTGGGGCTGTACTACTGGGAGGGTACAGGGACATAGCCTGGAGGTCCTTGAGGTCGAGTAATCCATATATACTCATAGTTGTAACTCCATAAGGAAACATAACATCGTTGATAACATGATATTCATTCTGTAATGTGGTCTGCAGTGGTAAAAATATATCCTCCTCTGAATTCATCGTAGATTTGTAAACACTAGAAGAAAATAGGAGTCGCTTTCACTAGGTATAGTAAAACAAAAATGTACGAGGTTGTATTTAGTGTTATGTAGGTAATAAAATGTTTTAACATCTGGCAGCGTCCCTCCCTGCACAATTCCATAATGGAGGCGAAGGATTTTATGGCATTGCTTTTAACTGTGAAGCCTTCCAATTGGTTCTTTTAATCTGTGTCCTGCTGGTAGGTGTTCTTAATCCTTAAAGTTGTGTCCAAATGTTTATAGTCCAGACTCTAGACTGTTATAAAGGCATGTATAGGTCAGTGTTCTCTTCCGCCATTATCAGTTAAAGATTATTTATCGTGTAATTGATATTTATAAATAAGTCGTGATTAAAGACGAGTAGAGTTTAGAGGAATGAGACCAAGTTATGTTACTTATGTATCCAACATGACTCTAGTAACTAATGCGGAATCTTTGCTATTGAGACGATTACCTACATTTTAACTGTACATATAAGAACAAAGACGTTTAGAAGATGGTGTTTCACTGTCTGTCTCGTCTTGTGTAGGGACGAGGGGGAGAGAGAGGTACAGATAAGGCGCCTCTGTGTACTAGTAACTGCTTCACTCTTGGTTGAGACTCTGTTGACGGGAGGCCGTGATGGCGGGGTATGCCACACCATGAAGACTGATGGCGCTTTTCATCACTTGCCTGCCTCAACTCATGAGGTGAAACGACCGCTGGATATCCTTGTGCCTCATACCTCATCCTCGAAGATGAAGGTGTATTGGCCTCACCCGATACGACTTCACGTTTTACGAGTAAATTTTAAAATACAGAGTTTCCGGTACAGTACATAACATTATTTGGTCCATGTTAAATGATAGGATGAAGTGCTTTCTCCACTTCATCCTTAAGATCCTAAATAGAGCTCTAGTGAACCGCATTATGGTAGGATGAAGATGTCTCCTCCACATGAGTCCTTAAAGCAATAGTTAATAAGTTGCTAATACAAGAGAGTCATGGTAGGCTGTAAGAATCTCTCCCATACTTCTTTAAAGTCTAAAATGTTACTTTCTGAAGAAAAAAAACAGAATCATCGTAAAATAACTATCACGGAGGGATATTAAATGAATTTGTTGAAGGTCATATCAGGGCGGTGTATGGTGAATCATACTGAATTACCATCAGTTACACATTAATACAATATTTTGTATATATTCTTTTGTCTCTCTGACATTAAGCGTCAGACTTTAAGACTGTGGGAGACTTGCTAGATGCACACCACTCCTGATGTGTACAGTCAAGTCAACTACTAAAGTCCGTTGGCCTCTCCACCTGAACCACGAACTGCGCGATTCAGACTCATGAACCCGAAGCAGTAGACTGATACATTATTCTGTCCATAAATGCTTCAGATTCACGAGTTTGAATCTCTCGCAGTTCGTGGTTCAAGGGGAGAGGCGAACGGACTTTAGGAGTTGATTGTACAGTACATCAGTATAGCGAAAAATCATTAGATGATCATATTGCTTAATACAGTTTGCTGTAAAAGCTTCATTTTGGGGTTTAGTATCATCGTTATGAAGGAAATATGTCATCGTTTTGAGAAAATTTAAATGTCGAACTCAACGCATTAAGTTATTTCCACACTGAGCGAAATAATCACACTCAAAGGGTTAATAAACTCTAATCAATGTCCTAATTCATTGTATTCGAGGATTAAAGCATCAAGGGGGTTAAAATATGTTAATCAATCAACTAATTCAAAATATTCAGGGGATTAATTAAGTCATCATACTCAGGGGATTAAAATTATCTTAATCAATGAACCAAAACATTATACTGAAGAGTTATCATCATACAGAATGGGTTAATTAAGAAGCATTAGAGAAATACCTTTTAAATTAACTTATCTTTGACTTTCTGGATAATTTTTTACCTAAGATAACACGAACAAGAACCCAATTTGGACCATAGCCATGTTTACCAGTTAAGTTTAATTATATGTCTTTTTATATTCCATCCCAGAAGCTTTTCACCACTATCAGTCTTTAGCTTTAGACTACACTCACTTTCATGACAGCTTTACTTCACAACATTATCAGATTCAAGCTTAAGATTATACTCACTTTCATGGCAGGTTTACTTAATTCAGAACCGTCACTCAACCGGGGTAGTGGAAGGTCACTCAGCTGTATCTTGCAACGTCACTCAACCTGGTCGTTACTCAGTTAAGGGCCTCTCCTCTCCGGTACATGTTGTGTTATCTTTATGGGCGTGGTGGAATGGCCTGGAGGGAAGGATTATGTTCCAGGGTTAAATTTTCAAAGTGTTTAAAAAAATATGGGGGCATTTTAGAGGCTTATTACCTTGAGTACTATGGCTTAATCTCTTGAGTACTATGGCTTAATCTCTCGAGTACTATGGCTTAATCTCTTGAGTACTATGGCTTAATCTCTTGAGTACTATGGCTTAATCACTTGAATACTGTGGCTTAATCCCCTGAGTACGATGGTTGAACCTCCTGAGTACAATGACTTAACAGCTTGAGTAATATGATTAAATCCTTTGAGTACTATGGCCTAACACCTTGAGTACGATGATAATGAAACAATTAAAGTACTGTTAATTATCAGCTATAGGACAAATTAAAACAAAGGTATAAAATATTTTTAATAATTATGAATTCCATTTTCTTTCTCATTACCGTCTATTTATTTATTCTTTCGTTTATATTTTATCTGTTTGTTTATCTCTGTTTTATGTGACGTTTTAACCTGTTTTATATAATCAATAACTAATTAACGTACAGTAGATTGAGTAAAAGTTTACATCAATATATATTATTTTTACGACCATTGCGATTCTTTTTTTTTTCAAATTGTAAAACTGATTAGGAATTGATAACAAAAAATATCACGTTCTTTTACCATTAATAATTACTCTATTTCCAGGAATCCTTCAGAGGTATATGTTATGATATTCTGTTACTCGGTTCAGCCTTGAATTCGCTTCTCTTGCTACTGTTTACAATTTCTTTAATGTCTCTTTTATGCCTTTGTACAATTAGATTAGACTCCCTCACGTAATTTTATCATCTGACTAACATGCAACCCAAGGATTTTACATGCAATCAACCATTTATACATTTTGAATTAAGACTACATTCAGAATACAATCACGAATACAAAACAGATTTTAATACGTAACCACCCCCCCTCTCCCGGCCTTCGCTTTTAAAACTCCATATGTAAATGAGAAATTAAAATATTCTTTTTATTCGTGGCGTCCAGCAGAAATGCAAAGCTGGGAGAAAAGTTGAAGGTATACTATATTATTGTGTCACAGTGGTCAGTGAAACAGCGAGGCGAGGTGCTAGAAAAACAGTTCCACGTGGACAAGTCTGTTACTGCCCCACACAGAATTGTGTTTAGTAGCGTAACAAAAGAGGGCGCCATTGTAAAACACAGTCAGGGAGAATTTATTAGGAAATCTAGAGAATGAGGCAACGCAAGAAAGGTGAATACAAATATAAACGGGAGGAGAATAAGTATAAAAACGCTTGAAAAAAGTTTATAGATTTTACCTGACGTTTAAAAATGATGATGATGCTTTTGGGCTTTAATGAAGGAACATGATGATGGCATTCAGTAACATGTTCTTGAAGATTATGAAGCTTTGACTTATTACATTCTTATTATTCATGAACAATCAAATCAAATCAGATGGAACACTTCCTGTACGATTGTGAACTACCATCACTATCCGGATCTGAGTCCGAGATCAAGCGAAGAGTGATCGTTTCTTTGGGACATTTCCAGACCACAATGTTAAAGACCATGATCTCAAAGTGTGAACGGAAGCACACCATGATATGAAAATTTCCCTGTTTGTGTCACTAATAAGATCAACATGAAGATGATGATGGCTACACTGTGACTTTCCCCTAAAGTCTTCTGACTTGAGAATGTTTATATAGGAAACTCTGGGTAATCATCTAGCGAACACGTGGTAATGAACCTTATTTAGCTCAGAAAGTAAAGTCCAACATTACATCCAAGAAAGAGTTGCCTTCTGTGGCGGCGTCAGGCTGCATAAGAGCGATGACTGCCGCCGGTATGAACAGTCGTAGTCCTCACACAACCCTGATCTCAATTCTATTGATTATCTACACAGTGAAGGCAAGTGAACGCTTAAAAGTTTTATCGCAAAATCTCTGACTCCTGAACCACAGCTCAAAATCAAATACGCAATGAATCAAAATTTGATAGATCCCCTTAATAAAAAATTTAGATAACGAGATCCAACATCTGGTGGACAGGTGGAGTTCACTGCAGAACAGGTCTTCACTTATTGATTAATGAAGAGATTCCTTGGTAATTTTTTTTAGTAACGTTTTGAGACACTTCCCACGTCCTGATCTTACTTCACTTGACTTTCGTATTGTTAGGTTAGGTTAGGTCTAATGAACGACGCTTCTTTGTAATCTGTACATTATATTTTTTTTGAGTCACCAGGTAAAAGAAAACACCATTATTTTATCTTATTGCATTTTCCAACTCTTCCTACTCCGCCTCTGCCCTTCTTCTTCAGCTTTTCAGACCCAGCTAAATCCAATCTTCCAGACTCGCTGACGACATCACAAACGAATATCAAACTTTACACCACTCTCAACGCTGTTCCTTCAACAATGTCTTTACACAGTTGCTGCTCATTTGAAGTACACACAATCTCGTCTGTATATAATGCATGAACGGGCAACCACGTTTTAATAATTCTGTAAGAGTTTAAAGCTGATTAACTATTACAGAGAGTTAGTGGTACATGTTAGAGAGGCTGAAAGAGGCTTGTGCAAGAGGACGTTGATTTTCCGAATAGTAAAAAGAGCGGCGTTTTAGGGAGGTCATTTTTTTATATTGTTCTTTGTCTCGAGGTGAAAGTTGCTGTATGTTGTTGTTAAGTGGTATTAGTTTTAATCTTGTCTCTCTCTCTCTCTCTCTCTCTCTCTCTCTCTCTCTCTCTCTCTCTCTCTCTCTCTCTCTCTCTCTCTCATACCACCATTCTTATATAACTTCCATGTTTCTTTTCTTCTTCATCTCCTCTTCACTTTGCGTCCCTTCTCCTTCTTTCTCCCTTTTCCCCCGATGGGCCGAAAAACAGAGCACATCTCAGGGTAACCAATTACATAGGATTAGTCTCGCTCTCTCTGGAAGGACAATAAGTCGCCCGTGACCCTTAGGAACTACTGAGCCTCTGGAACCAAGGTAGTGATACTCCCAAGGGCGTAAAGTCCTTGGTGAGGGCGGGACTGGTGACCGTGGTTAAAAATGGTGAGGTGGTAGACTGAGTTCTAGTAAAATGGTGCCATCAGTGTATGGTTACCTTGAAGGGATAAGGATGGTATGGTGATCGAGCAGCAGTGGCAGATACATGTATGTCCAGGCAATCAATCCTTGGTATAACTTTGGTATAAAAAAATAATTCACAGATTGTTTGAAATATAATCACAGAGACAGCCAACATTAGATAATAATTCACATTAATTAAAAAAGATAATCAAAGGTGAAATAAAACCCAGAGAGATAATTAGAGTTAAAAGGACTAATTTACAGGGGTTAATTAATTCATTATCAATTAAACTTATAGGCTAGCAAGTCATCATGTTCTTTTATGACTCGTTGTCTCGGTTAAAGACATTCAGGAGGTGTGTCTGGGATTCACATTGTGTAGCAGATCCAAGGACGCTACCAGTGGCAATACGACCAAGTGATTCCTTTCACTCGGGATCCAACTCTCCAGATTGTTCCTTAAGAGGGATTAAAGCTTAAGCGCATTGGAACAAAAGATGCCGAAGAGGCTCTTGGACTTCAGAAGATCCACCAGGTCCGTGGAGGCTCTTGTGTGTGTGTGTGTGTGTGTGCCATCTACTGAGACACGTTCCCCTCACTGTGTTACTGATCCACCTCTCCCATACTTACTGACACTGCTCTCACCTATACCAATGTTAGTGATCTTCTCTCTCCCAGGCAACAGGATCATTAATCACCCCCTTCAATGATCCTCCTTGTGTGAGACTTGAAAACTTATCAC
Source organism: Homarus americanus (assembly GCF_018991925.1). Lineage (NCBI taxonomy): Eukaryota > Metazoa > Arthropoda > Malacostraca > Decapoda > Nephropidae > Homarus > Homarus americanus. Next base: position 328,103 of record NW_024730095.1, on the reverse strand, counting down.
GTCTCAAGGAGTGGTAATAACCCTGATAACATAGTCTGGAGGGAAACTTAGTCTACTTCTTCACTAACTTTAGGTCCAAGGATTAAAAAGTTTAGTCTACCGGGAGCAAGTGGTCAGCACAGCTCAGTGACCCAGACCTGACCATTAGTACCTCGTTCTGGGGAGGGCAGTGTATAAACTTAACAAGAGCTGAACTTTTTGGGGTGATTTTTTGTAACATTTATCTAATGGAACTTTTGTCTGATTATCAAATAATTCTTGTGTTCTGGGCGTCTCTTGTGTTATTTTATTATATATATATTTTTTTTAGTTTTTGAGGGTTTAGACCATGGGTCCGCAACCCCCATTTTCCGGCCACATGCGGCCGGAAAAATGGGGATACATATGCGGCCGGCTGACAATTGCATATTTCCATAATTTATATTGTTGAAAGTTATATTTCCCTAATTTATTTACAGATTATTTAACTGGGCTAGTGACTAGTGCTATTATTTCAAAGCAGAATATGTATATGCTGAAAATGAAAGCTATGTTTAGTCTCAAATATCGGTGTTGTATATATATATATATATATATATATATATATATATATATATATATATATATATATATATATATATATATATATATATATATATATATATATATAAATGACAATAAAAAATAGTACTGCATTTCTGATTTTACATTCAATTCTGTGGAACACAGTACTGACTTATGTTGGTTTAGTACACCTGCGGCCGATCGTTGATTACTTGTACCATTAAGTGGCCGACTAGTGTATAAAGGTTGTGGACCGCTGGTTTAGAGGATAAATTTAAATCCAGTTACTCTCCACCTCTCGATTGGTGTTGACTCATTGGATAAATTATACACTTTTCTCTCTACATTTTGAGACAATTATATATACATTAATTAAATGTGTGAAGTTCACCTAGAAAGAAAATTAAACCTCTACATTAATTGCATCTTGACTTTAGTACAAGACTTCCTTCCTTCCTTCCTTCCTTCCTTCCTTCCTTCCTTCCTTCCTTCCTTCCTTCCTTCCTTCACGTTCTATTCAATATTTCTCACAGTGGCTGTTTCAGTGTTCTTGGAGATACCTACGAAAAAAACAAAATATGTACTGGAAATAACTAACTTCAATTTCTGAATACTCTGTGGTAATTCTGGCGTGGCAATATGGTAAAGGGGTAATGATCACAGTACGAGGATATTTCTATAATTTGTACAATGAATTTTAGTTAATAATGAGTATTGGCAGGCTTCCTGCAACTTTACCTCAGCCAGGTCGAACAGAAAATAATATTGCTTTTTTTCGCTTTTGTGTGTACCTGTATGTGAATATATGTTTGTGATAATTTGGCTTTTGTCTCAAATTTCTACTAACTAAACTTTTCCCATTGGAGGCTAGTCTAGAAGGCTCTAAATTAATTTCCCGCTCGTTCATTTAGTACTGCTTAGCACTTCCCTCACACACCACTCCCGAGCCCGAAACATTGGCTTGGAAATTTAGCGACGCACAAGCCCCACCAACATTCCCGGGTACCGTAGCTGTTTTATATACTTATCAATATATTTCATGTGAGTTAATATAGTTACTGGACGTTTATTTATACGAGAAAAAAAGACGAAAAGATAATTATGTGGAAGAGTTGTTGCCATGTGATACTTCAAGTGATGGTCTGCATCTCTCTGAATGGATCCCCTAACCAACTGAACATTTCCTGCCAAACGCGTCTTGTAAATCCTGAAGCATTGAAGCGAAATTTTTAACGCCGTGATAAACCGACGCGTCTTTAGAGAATCGTGTTTGTTATCTGCTAGAGGACTGTATAGGGAATTTCCTCCTTCACCAGCAGCAGGACCAACCAACAGGAACTTGGCGGCCATTAATCTTGGTAATGACCTTAAGTTCTCTCCTCAGCGACACTTTCCCACATTCCTCGTGTTAATGGCTCCACCGCTATCACCTTCCAGGCTCCTGATACCAACACGCTAAATGACACGGAGAAAATTTATTGTTGACGAACTTTGGGTACTGTTTTATTGATTTTTTATAGTGATAGTTTACCTGTTGAGAGAGAGAGAGAGAGAGAGAGAGGTGAATTAACAACCAAAAATGTAAAGTTGTGAAGCGAAGCTAATGTGTAAAAAAAAAAGACGCTCGTTAAACCACTGTAATTATCAATACTTTCGATAAGACTAAGAAGTAAACAATATATATCCCCTCGAACTCTTCCTCTATTTAACTCCAAAACTAAAAATTTCCTTCAGAAATCTTATGGAGTAAAGTATTTTCATTTTGTTTTGCTCCTTCTCCCTATAAAAGAATCAATACAGAGTTCCATGCATGGCAACTACCGAATATTAACCTTGCACTCATATAAATACATGCAGCCTAGATAAATAAAAAAAGTTAACTAAAAAAACCCTACCGTCTTATGTGGAGACTTTACAAGGAGGCGAGAGAGAAGAGAGTGAGGAGGAATCACAGATCAATAGCTTCTTCATTCATATATTCATCAGTTTGTTCCAACTCTCACTTGGTCTCCATTCATCATTCACGAGGCCTCACTGTCGAATATGATGAGATGGTGAGAGACTGTACGAGGGTATGGTGGTTATGAAGAATGTTTTTATGAGAGACAGACAGACAGCCAGACAGACAGACAGTGATTCTACCAAAACTACAATATTCCTGGTTATAAGGAAATTTACAAAGTTGTAGACTGTTGTAGCTCACTTTAACAGACCCACTACTACAACAGTCAGTACTATACACAGTCTCTTAGTCGGCCTTTTGAGACTCCATTTTACAATTAACTCTTGTGCAAAATAACTAGGCCAGTCTGTTTCGCCACAACACTGAGCTACACTCATTTAATTACACCAGACTGGTATATCTCCCTTAATATCTCACAGTTTGTTGCTCTGTGTATAAACTGACTCATTGTACGTGTTGAAAAACCCTACTTGTTGAAACATAAACATACATGACTGCAACAACAGTAGCAATAGTGTCTAGTTCACATGAGCAAAAACAAAACATATTTCTTAAGAGCAGTTTCTTCGAGTAGAAAGTAAGATTTAGTGAAAAAAATAAAACAAATTATGGTACTTGAATCACATAATTATCTTAAGACAAAGCTTTTTTATTATTTTTTATCCCTAAGCTATTCTCAGATGGTCACCGGAAAGTCAAGCTAATTCCTTTGGTTAAATATCGCTTTTTTCACCGAGCGAAGAGAGGAAAATAAAAACATAGTGTGTTTATTCATGCTTATTCAAATTATTCATTTCATATGTCTTCTATTTAAATGTTTGCTCATTTGACATCACATTTACTACAATCTCATTATCACGTCGTTGGTAATCCTCAAGTGGCTGTAAATAGCAACTATCTGGGTCCTCGCGTGTGTGTGTGTGTGTATGTGTATGAAAATCCCAAATGTACCCCAAGTAGATAGCTCTTGTCTTAAGGCAGAACAAATACTGCATCCAACCTAACCTAACCTAACCTAACGCTAAATAACAAAAATACTGCGTCGGTGATAAGGACGTGGGTTTGTGCAGCTCTGAGTATCTACGAGTTTTCTGCTGTGAGAGGTTGAGTCCAGTCCTTGGTGTTTAATGATCTTGGTAGTTGAAGCACCAAAAGCCTGAGAGCCATAACGAGGGACTGCTGTAGAACCTCGGCAGGAATCATAATAAAAATCATTATGAGTCATCACACCAGCTATTAAAGTAATTATAAGAATCACCACTACAGCCATGACTAGAATCTCTACGAGTCAGCACGAGTCACCACGCTTTCACCACAACAACCACTACAAGAGTCCACTTGTTACAACACTCTTGGAAAGAAACCTGGAAGCGCTAAGTTCCCCAAATCGCAGCAAATTAAAGTTTTCCCAGGAGGGGATTCCCGACCCATTTTCTGGAAGCTGCCGAGATGGCGAGGAGAACGAAGTTGAAAAAAAAATAAAAGAGAAAAGAAAAAAATGGAATTGGGAGAATGGGGAATGAGAAAGAGGAAGAAAGAAGGACGGTAGGTGAGTGGGTGTGGAAAAGAGGATGGAAAAGATTTAGAAGAGAAAATGTCTGGAAGAGAGAAGAAGAAAGAAAGGTTGGCTGAAGCGAGAGAAAGAGAAAATTAAAGGTCCTTGATAAATGATAAGAATTCATGGATAGAAGGAAAATAAGAGACGAAAGGAACGAACGAAAAGGAGGTTAAGATAAGAGAGGGAAGGATGACATTGAAAGATAGTATCAGGGAAGTCGAGAAAGAAAATGCACAAGTGAAAGAGGAAAATGAGATAATCCAGAAAGGAGAAAAGACGGGGAAGGAGGAGAAAGAGAATTCAAACGAAAGAGTACGAATATAAAAGCCATAAAACCTCAAGTCAAGGAGGAGAGAAGGAGGACGATGATAATGGTAAGGTGAATGGCAAGGACCTGGAGAATGAGTTGAACGAAGCAGGCAAACGAAAATGTGAAGGAAAGTAGGCAAACCCGAGAGGCAGGTGAGAGGTGGTGGAGAGAGCGGGACAGGTGAAAGATTTCAAGGAAGTAAAGATGACAGGAACACTTGACAGCAGTGAAGGTAAGGCGCGAGCCACGACAAAGGGCTTACCTGGATATGAAAACACCTTCAAGGGGGGAGGGGAGGGAGGGAAATTTTCATCCATCTGCTCCAGGGTGGTGGATGATCAAAGAGCTTCACGACACAAGAACCCGGCCAGCATTACCCACGCTGACGAGGGTTGCTGCCACCGCCTTCTGCTGCACCTCTGGAATTGTCTGATTCTTTGATTATAACATATTTTTATTCTCTAAATTAAAATATCAAAACGCCACTGCAGAGTTTGGTAGATATATAATGATAGATGTTTCTTATTACTGGGTAGTGATATTGTGACCTAACAGACAAGAAACAAACGTTATAGTCCCCTCGTTTACAGAACTCTTATAGTGCCAAACATATCAACACCTCATAAACTCACACTCATAGAAAGGTTAACGAAATTAAGTCTGACCTCTCACATCCTCAAGGGGTGACCCTAATGGTGGTGGGTTACGGCACTGGGGTTAATATTACATACACACGTTCAGGAGAAGATATATGTCATGCTAGTTTGTCATTTATAGATGTATGTGTATCTTTTACTCACGTGTGTGTGTGGGGGGGGGGGGAACAGGTACATTGTGTTGTCTACCTCTTGTGCCATGACATAGAGAGACGTACACTCCTTTCACCACTGTCTTCATCAAGCAAATGTTCTTGTTGTTATGAAGTTTAGTACAGCAGTGATGGAACTAGCTACCAAGAGGGTCACCATTCCCATAGTTCTCGTACTAGGAATGCCGGTAGATTCCTCTGTCTGGTCTTCACAAAGGACAGAGAGCAGATAGTTGCCGGACTTGGCGGACATAATTTCACCGCTAGATCAAGTACTCCAATACTGGAGATGTTTGACAGTAAACTGACCACATTCTTGAGAATATTCCAATGAATTTGTTCCTCAACTTAAGGATGCTTAGAGATACACAGCTTCTAACTGTTGACAGTAACTCACAACATAGTTTAGGGGCCGCCTTAACTTCAGAGCACTCTCAGGAATTCATGTAATCTGCATTTCACAACGTTTAGGAGCGAGGCTCGCCCTCGTAAATATGGATCTGCTGTAGAATCGGAGATAATATTAAGCAATAAACTATTGAAACAGTAAGGGTGTTGTGTTAAATCTTGGTGTATGTTTTACCTCGAGAAGAAAGGTTGTTCTAGAGGGCTTCAGTAAACTGTTTAGGCTGGTGACCTAAAATAATGATGACGGATTATTGGCAGGAGACATTTTAGAGCAGACAAACTCCACAGGAAGAGAATTCCGAGGTATAATTTGGGTAGATCTACAAATAGATGGAACAGACTGATATATAAGCCTCACTGACTCATTATGTCCAGAACTTACCGTAGCTTCTCTACCTGCACATCCCTGGAGAGAATTATAGTTAATGTATTCATCATCTCTCTTCATATCTTACCTTTTACCATCTTATGCAAAACTCCTTAATTTTTTTTAGTACGTCTTCGTTGACACTGTTTACTACATAAAGCTATAGTCTGCAACTTAAAGTAAATGAAGATATTGCAATCCTATTTCTTCAACACACACACACACACACACACACACACACAGAGGGTAAGCTGACCCAACCAGATGAGAAGGTTGGGTCAGCTTCCCCTATGACCTCACTACCGACTGCTGCGGTGCTTTTTAAAGATTAGTAGGGTCATTACCTAATACCTGACCATTGTGGACCTGATCTCATCCTCCTCTGTATATATACACCTTGTTTTGTACTTCTGCTTAGTCTGTACTCACCCCTGAAGATGTGAATTACACGAAAGCGCTTGGCAACTTCCTGCTTTCTTCTTTCCTTGTGGTTATCAGCATATACCTGGATCGCGCGCACCCACAGTGATTTACTTGCACTTGCATATATATATATATATATATATATATATATATATATATATATATATATATATATATATATATATATATATATATATATATATATATATATATATATATATATATATATATAAATATATATATACACGAGCACATAATTATATTTAAAAGTAATATTAATTCACTTTACTACCCTAAAAGCTGTGTACTGCTGTAGTGTGACTATCCAGTATTTCTCATAACTCGACAAATACATAAAATTTGCAGGATTAACTGGAGCGTAAGGTCACCCACTGACCCCCTCTAAGAAAATGAAAAATTCTCCACGTGTCAAATGAAAGTCCATCACGCCCGCCCTCACTCACCCTACCGTGAAATTTTCTCTTTCCAGCTCCACTTGGGAAATATCCGGAGTGAAACTACCGAAAATGTTGCCTAGAATTTTGAAGGAAATATATTTTCCATGTGCAGCCGTGCAACTCATAAATCCGTAAGCAAATGTTTCCTGCTACAACACCTAACTCTGTACGTGTGGCGGAGTGGCTGGGCGTGAGGGTGTTGCAGCTCCTCATATTGAAACTTCATTTTCGTTTTAATCTGCAGGGGGAATTCCCAGCGTTGATATTAGTTCAGTTTAAAATCCACGTAGAAGAATTTAGTGCCCTGGATATATTGATATTTTTACTGTCTAATAATGATGGCATTTATTTGTTCTTAATCTGAAAGGGAAAGATATAATTTTGTTAATAGTTCACGTTGTTGTTGTTGTTATACTGTTATTACTGCACTTGAAAAACGATAGTCTTTAAACACGTAACAAGGTTAATAATACACAATAATACAATAATCAAACAAAATTAAACAATTATTACAGGTAGAACTCTCTAGTGTTGTTCACGTTGAAATATAGCACGGAGTTGTGTGATTCCTACAGGAGGCGTGGGGACACTTCACATACTGTACCTGTAATTTAGGACTCTCCTAAGCAAGGCACAAGTACAGAGGAACCCTTCCTGCCACGCAAGTCTCCGTTCCTACTGCTCTCCCCCTCAGGAGTGATGATGTTATTCTCTTTCTTTACTAATATTTCATAAAATACTTGGATCTTTTTAACTCGTGTCAAAAAATACTAAGAGCTATTGTCACTCCCCCTGCGGTCACTGTTGTTGACATCGTCGTCGTCTTCATAACCTCAGTTTAGTTTGTACTCGTGTTTACATTGATGTCTACTTATAGCCTTCACTTAGGAGATGTTTGTCTGCTTAGTCACTAAAGTGTTTGGGACTAATATTCGTGTTAAATTACTGAACTACGAACAGAGAAGAAGGTACAGTTGGAATTCGTGTATGAATACCTACACAGCGAATGAGAGAGAGTAATAAGATGCAAATGGGCAATCTAAAACCAGCAAAAATAATGATTAAATGACTTGAGAGAGAGAGGAAGTCCTTTATAAAGGTGAAAGCCTCTCCTAATATCATTAAATGATTCCCGGAAGTAGATAAATAAATAATAAAATAACATCAAAGTTTTTCGCCACAAAGTTTTCCGACCTTCAGGTGATACAGGCAGAAAGTGGCATAAGACGTAACAAGTATCAGAAAATATGATATTAAACAGAGAATTCAGTGTAAAGTTATACAAAGTGGACCCCGGGAACAGTTACACTGAATGATACTGAGTGAAGGTAGTGGTGGGGAGGGGAGGCCCCACTATTGTTCTTGTATTACGGATGAGGTATTGATGTCTAACTGGTCTCTGGCAATTGTTTTCTTCCTACAGTACGTATGTTAGGTCAAGGTAACGAGGGAAGATACATAAATAACTTGACTACAGAGGGAGAGAATTGTTTTTATCATTATTGTTATTACTTTTATTAGTAGTAGTAGTAGTAGTAGTATTTCCGGATCATATTTACTCTCATTTCACCCAAACTGTTAGCATTTTCACCAAGCTCTCCCCCACTCAGACAAATATGGAGCTGTAACTATTTTTCTTTTCTATTTTTCGTCGGTATGTTATTTATTGATGTATCCTTTACCCTCCTGCGGGCTTCCAAATATTTTTCATCTTTTTCCAGACGTATTTGACGCCCAGTGTGAAAAAAAAACATATACAAAAGTTATTTCATACATTGTAAAAAAAAAAAAAGTGTTTCACAATTTATTTGACATATTGTGAAATAGAAAAAAAAACACAAAATTTTTAATTAAATAGGTGATTCCATAAATTATAGTCGATGATCGAAAATTTATTACTTCTAAATGCAACTCTTAATTCTCTATAGATTATACAGTATAGATGCTATATAATCCCTGTACTTGGATTCTTTTCTTAGGCGTAAGTAATGTTCTATTGAGATACTTTCTGTCGTGAATAATTAATCTTTTAAATTGCTTCTAACTGTAACTAAAACTTTCTATACGTTTTAGCTCGATCAGTTAACTTTTAAATGCTCTGTAACGTAATGAGTATAACTTTTTGTTTTCATTTTGAATATATTAACTTACAAATGTCTATGGGTCTTATAAAAAACAACTTTCATCTCTTGCTCTACCGCGACATGTCATTAAACCTAACCTAACCTAACCTAATGATATTGTTTCACCACGACAATACCAAACTCTTTTATTTGGCTTGTGTTCCTGTCTCATTTAAGCTTAACTAGAGGCAATCTGCATTTTATTTCAGGTCAGGATTAATGTGTTAATCCCATGTTTCGGGTCATACCGTAGTTCTGGGCAATCTAGGTGTATTAAAGCTAATGAATATGACTTACCTTAATACTCCCAACTGCATAAATTTAGTGTTGGGGTAACATAAAAAAAACACATTTATAACAATGAGAGTAATAAATGCACCGGCAAGTGACTGGATGCTGTTATTAATCTTTTATTTTTGTTTATTTTGATCTGGTTAAATGTGATGTTGTGTCTGTGTGACTTTTTTTCTCTGTTGGTATTACTGGGACTATTTTTTTTCCATTGTTACGACTGATAATTTTTCTTTCCAATGTGATTTTATGCTTCAAACTGTGTCACCGTTCTGCAACTAAGCCCTGGCAGCGTTCCTTCCAGTCGATAAGAACAACATTGTCTCCCTTTACTGTATATTTTAGCCCAATACTATTTCAGTTTGCTCTTAGGCTTTGTACGACGGAGAACATAACACTCGCAGCTGGCCGGGGTCGAGATAGGAAAACATTAACTAGTAACTTCGTCAGATCTTCATTTTAAAATTCGTTTGGTTTTATTGAGGAGGAGATGATAGCTAATAGAGGGACGCCTGTGAGAGAAAGGGAAATGTAGGAGGAAGTATCTGGCACTGCTACCTTCACCTCTCCAACTGTACCTTATATAGTTTAATAAGATGAAGGGGAAAGGATAGCTGTGTAAGGGAGATGTGGTAAAAAGAGATAGTGGTATTCTCTCTCTCTTTCTCTCTCATGTGTGTGTGTGTGTGTGCGTGTGTGATAGAAAGACAGACAGATATGAATAATTAAATTAATATAAGAGACCCAGTAGCCAGGAGGCGTTGGCAAGGAACCACCCACACACACACACACAGTCATTCCAGACATTTTAAAGATCGCTCCTGGATCCAGCTACTCGAGCTTGATGACTCGTGAAATGCAAATAGATATCTGAACTGACGGCCAATGACCCATGAGGCCGTTACCCTGACGTACGGAGGTGAAAGTGGGCCGGAAAAGATGATGAGGAAGGGATTGGAAGATTTTGTAAGTCGGTAATTTATGTGAATGAATAAGAGTGTGGATGTAAGCAAGGTAAGATAGGACAAGAAATGTAAACCTAAAGAAGAGGAGTGGGGGTGGAGAGGTGGGGGAGTCAAGAGGGGTGGTATCGTCCATGCTGCTATTTCAAACACCAAATATCGATGTCTCTCTCCCGTCACCGACTTCAGTTTGTTCCCAACCATGAGATTCATTTTGTCATCTCTCCTGATCTTCGGCTTCCAGTAAAGTATATCTTTTGTTGTAAATATTTATGAAATTTGCAAGTTGAAAGAGATAAGAAAAACTTCATGACATCAAAGCCTGCATCCTCCCCTCTTGTCTTATACTCTAAGGCACAAACTTCGGGTTATAGTTCAGGCGGTGTGTC
>NW_024730095.1:297500-315000 GCF_018991925.1 Homarus americanus | reverse complement strand
AAAAAATCACAAAAATATTCACAAAAAAGCAAATAAATAAATAAATAAATAAATAAAGATCATGAGAGCACCATTCAACACCCTAACACACCCAGTAAGATGCACTCTGAGTCCCTCCGTAAACCTCCCAGCCTTAAGATCAATTCAGGAGGCCGGCATGGTAAGTTGGTCATGGTTAGGTTGGGGGGAGGAGTAGGATGTGGAGGGGGGGGAAAGGGAAGCGGGGTGGGGAGCAATGGTGGGGAGAGGTTGAGGGAAAGGGGGAGGGGTAGGGAGCGAAGGGGGATAGGGGAAGGGTGGAGAGGTGGAGGGGGGGGATTGGATCACTCTTCTCTGATCCACTGGGCTGGCTGACCCTGGGATCTGAAGCGTCCAGACTATGAGAGCTTTGTAAATATCACGATGCTGCTTCCCTTCAGTGAACCCCCTCACCCTTACCCCTTCCCCTCCCCTACCCTTCCCCTCCTCTCTCCGTTACCCCTCACCCCTTCCTTCCCTCTTGCCGTGTGACTGACGCATCTGACTTCAAAGTAAGGATGGAAGGGTCGGAACTCAAAGAAAGTCCAAGTTGAAGGCATATTTGGTGACTGAGTGTGCGTGTGTGTGTGTGTGTGTGTGTGTGTGTGTGTGTGTGTGTGGAGTCTAAACCAAAGACGAATTCAAATTCAAAGTCAACATCCATGTCAAAGTAAAAGGCAAATTTCTTTATTTTTTTCCCACAGTTTATAAGAATAGGAAATATTACTAAAAAAAAAAGAGTAAATTAAGTTTTATATTATTTTTTGAGAAAGTATTTCGTATATTATGTAAATTTTAAAGTTAATAAAGTTAGCGACATTAGCCCTATAGATCATTCAAACTACGAGATATTAACAGTAAGATATTTGTTTTTATAAGTTATCTACGTATCTTTCCTTCCACTCCACTCAAGGTTCTGAAACAATACTCTTAATACCATCACTTGTTTATCTTACCACAACCTCAACCTATACCAGAGTTCCTTCACATCCTGGACTAACACTTAGTGAAGCAACCAACAACAGAATGTGTTTCCTGTGTCATATAACCTTCCTCAGATCACCCCATTTCACTTATCTCAGGTGTATGGTAATATAAAGTCTTGTGAACTAATTACAAGATACTGTGAGACTGTTATTTTATCAAACTGGTCAAAAAAGATGAATAAGACGCTATGAAATATTTATATGCTGGGTACATAAGATAAAACTTCGAAATAAGTTATAAACTAAATTACATCAGGATACAGTACATATAATTAATGCATCTGGCTGACGTAAATATTCTTAGTATTCGGAAACAGATAAAAGGAACTATTACAAGACAAGAGATGAGAAACAAAAATACGAGAAATCCCAATAATGAAATTAGCTTCTCGAAGGGATTTCCTCATTCATCCTGAGCAGTAATGTGACCTGGGGAATCTTTCATTAATATGTCCTGTGGTAATGATGATTAAAACACGGGCACAAGAAGATGGAGTTTGTACCGGAAATGTGGTTAAATATTCGACTTACAAACTTACAACGCTATGAGGCTAGAAAAATAGTGAAGTGAATATTATATTGACCGTGTGTGTGTGTGTGTTTGACGAAATATATAGAAAAATATGAATAAATTAAATTCTCTTGGATTTACATTACTGAGAGAAGGAAGCAAAAGGTGGAGAAAGTTACATGATAATGCTAACAGCTTCGATGATCACTGGAAGAGTTCGTGTTTGTTAACTGAGGGACGAACTCTGTGTTATCACCTGTTATGGATCACTCAATATCAGTTTTAGATTCGTCATTCATATAGAAACTGCATAAAGTGAATTGATTTCTTCATTACTTATTCAAACCTAAATTTAATCATGTGTATAAAACAGTGAAATAAGAATGCGGAACTGAATGCACACAAAAATAAATAGAAACGTCATCAGTCTTTATCAAAATCATCGCGTTCACATGACACATATAACAGCTTAGGTCACATCCTCACTTCACAAGAGCTCAGGTCAACTGGCGTCTATTAATGACAGAAATAACAAAGTAAGCATTTTGATAGAGAATTTCAGATATATCAGTTAAGAGAAAAAAAAACATTAATTCCTAGTTGCAATCATTCCAATCTAAATAATTCCTAAATTTGTAAGCTATTCGGGGAAAAAATTCAATATCGACTCAAAGCCTTCAAAGGACCAGGAAATGTTTCAAAGAATATCACTTGACTGGAAAACATACTGATGATGGGAGTCCACCCCCCCCCCCCGAGTATCGTTGACGGTATCTCTTCTTGGTGTTTGAAGTCACAAATCAAAGAGAGAAACTCAAAAATACTGTAACCGATATTGGGATCATACCAACGTTTGATAAGAGTATTTCTGAAAACCTGAAGGGTTGTGTGTGTGTGATGGTGGGGGTGAAACTCTGCCTTTTAGATGGGAATAAAATGCAAATTCTCCATTATATTTTTTGGGTTTACATCTCTCATTCTCTCTCTCTTTCCCTCCTATCACTATTCAAGTATAAACACATACACAGGCAAAAGATATATACACAAAGGAATTCGTACACAAACGTTAACACACACACACACACACACACACACACACACACACACACACACACACACACACACACACACTATTGCCTCACCGAAACTTCTTAGGTCATGACAGATATTAAACTATATTACAGACTGTACATAATAAAGTATTCTCAAAAGTCCCTCCAGTAAGAGGTAAACATAGGAGACAGACAGACAGACAGATAGATATATATTCCTTTTGTGACATACTGGTGATAACAACTACAGGGGAGATACTGTGTTCCAAACTGGTAGTGCAGGATCAGTGGGTCAGTCAGTCTGTCACTCTTTGATGGTGTTCAGAATAGTTATTAACGCGGCCCCAAAGAAACTGTTGTATAGTAGAGGCGACTTGGTGTACTGAATGACTTGATCTGAGAGAGAAAGATTCCCGCAGGTGCTGAATTACTGCTAATTATCCTTATAGTTCTCGTATGTTTACTAATAATTTACTACATTGGCATAAAAGTAGAGTAGACTTTCTTTGTCCATTAGGTCAGCCAAGATTGTCAAACAGTTTTGTAAGTGAGCCTTTTAATATCACAATGAATTTGCCGTCAATGTCAAACTTTCTGTGATAAAAATGTGTTTTGGAGAATATGCCTTTTATACGACCAATAAAGTAGGCATAAAAGTTAGCAACAAGTTTACAAAGTTTTTTACTCAGTCCAGAATTCTTGTTAAATTTTGGAAGCTGTCAACGACACTTCCTCATGTATAAGACACAGTTCAGGCCTGTGTGTCTTAGTGGCTTCTATGTATATCATTTGGGGAAACTTTTGACTGGTCATATACGATAATGTAGTTAATCACATTACATATAACCTAACCTAACCTAACCTAACTTAACCTAAATTTACGTTAAGTAAGGAAAAATTTGACTGTTTTATGATAACAAATGACGATTTTTGTTATTTTCAAGTACACACACACACACACACACACACACACACACACACACACACACATTATCATATTTTTATTATTCGTGTTTATTCATAATCAGTGTCATCTTTTGCGTGCCACCATTATATCATACTTAACAGAATAACTAAATATCACTGTACCTGAGACAACACGTGAACAAGGCCAGTAATTACCTGGACAGTACCTTCACCTTGAAACACCTTATGACCTAAAAATCTCAGATACAGGGAAGGAAAATGAAAATATAGCAAATTAAATCAATTGAACCACCGCATCACCTGCAACGAGTGTCTGCTTGTTGACTAAACCATCTGGGTAAATAATATGGTAATATCTGTGTCTGAAAAAACTAGTGTTGAAGGATGAGTCTTGAGTCAGGAATTTAATAAGTAATTTTTGTTTTTAGGATGAATAACTCCACATGTTTAAACGAGGTACTTAGATTGTTATTTGTTCCGTTTTAATGATTTATGAAATTTTGTATTCGGGAACTGGGAATTTAGAGAGCAATAATAAAAGTCGTTATATTGGATAATGGTGTCCAGCGGGGAACAACATTTTGGTTGGCAGGGATAAATCATGTTTTTGTGACCTTGATAAATGATGCATTTGTAATAGAAAAAAGCTATCAACTCCATTTTTACATTTATGAATATTTTATTGCTTCGTCTGTGAAAGTAACAGAGGCGAAGGATGAATAATGCAGAGATAAATGAATGACTCGATAACATGAAAAACTCGATAATTCAAAGTTTTTAGGAATGATCACTAAGTCTGTCAGCTGGAGTGGGTAATGGCTGAGATGATAGAGCGTCTTGGTTCTGGAGACTTTGTGTTGTTAGTTGAAACCTCCTTCGGGTTGAGCCTCTATAGTGCCTTCGTCAAGCTACACCGTCAGTCCTGCTGTACCCTTGAGCATGAACTGTCATGGTGAGACGGCCCACTGCACCGTCAGGCTGAGTCTTCTCACCAATGATCCGTCAGGGCGGCCCCGGGTATTATTGATCTTCCTAACAACCCTCGCCTTGGTGAGTACCGGTACACTAAGGCATGTGAACCAGTCCAAGACTTTGATACCGTCGATCACAAACGTGGAGAGAGAGAGAGAGAGAGAGAGATCAGCGCCATCAAACAAACCTCCTGCCTGACACTCTCACTTTGATGTGTTCCGGGCACCTCATCCATTATCTAAGATCACAAGAGACACCACTGGGATGTCTTGAGGCCTGTAAAACTCACCGCTACACCTTCAGTACACCCTGGGATCATTGACAACTACTATATAAACAATAATGATCCAGGTGATTAATTATCTCTAGTGCGGAATCTTACTCGAGGACTGACGACTTAAATGACGAGTTTTCAATTAAACTTTCGCCCATAATGTGAAGGCAAGGCCGTGAAAATAATCCGCCGCCAAACAGCAGAGCACAATTAGTTTGGGTACCCGCGGGAGCCACATTATTCATCTCACTGTTCAAATATTTTCTTATGACATTCACAATAAGTCCTTGCCCTTTCACTCCTACTGTACATTCCCACACCTGGTTGTACTCGGAGCCAAGTTACAATATTTATGGGTGAGAAAGATAGAACTAATACAACGTCTTTCTCATTACCGGTACAAGTTTAAAATGCTGATATTACAGGTACAAGTAAAGCTGTATTGATTATTGTTGATTGATGTTTGATACTGAGCTGTGCAGGGTAAATTGAAGTCACATGAGAAGAATCGACCCTCAGTTTATCTTTACAACTTCTTAGACCTCGTTATGTAATTCAACAATCAGCTGGGTTACATTCACTCTGTTGCTTCACGACGCTCCAAGCCAGAATCTGCTTTTAAAAATAACTGATCGGAAACGAGTAGCAGTTCTTCCCATGTGACGAATGATACAGTGATGGCCATCTGGTGAATGATACAGTGATGGCCATCTGGTGAATGATACAGTGATGGCCATCTGGTGAATGATACAGTGATGGCCATCTGGTGAATGATACAGTGATGGCCATGTGATGAATGATACAGTGATGGCCATCTGGTGAATGATACAGTGATGGCCATGTGATGAATGATACAGTGATGGCCATCTGATGAATGATACAGTGATGGCCATCTGGTGAATGATACAGTGATGGCCATCTGGTGAATGATACAGTGATGGCCATGTGATGAATGATACAGTGATGGCCATCTGATGAATGATACAGTGATGGCCATCTGATGAATGATACAGTGATGGCCATCTGGTGAATGATACAGTGATGGCCATCTGATGAATGATACAGTGATGGCCATGTGATGAATTACCGATGAAAAAATAATGAAATAAACGATGAAAATAGAAGGTAATAATTGAAGTAACTAAATAATAGATCGGTACAATGAATCAATAGCAAAATAATAGATTAATAGAAGAAATACAATGAGAGAATCACTACAGCTATATAAATGATATACAGTGAACCGATTTACATGTTATAAATGAAATTCTACTCAGACACAAACGGAAGTGATTGAGGTCCTGATCCATAATGCAATCACAGCCGACCTGACCACAGTCATATAGCCGAAGCAGGATTAATTAAATGGCCGGGAAAAAATTGTAAATGGATCAATCATGGAGTCGACCTAAAAAAATAGATTAATAAATAATTATAGGAAATATAACACAGGAGTTGATTGGCACTTTACTTATAACTCTTAATTGTTGTTATGATTGTGTGTTATGATTTAGAAGTTGTGGGTTGTGGGTTGTGGGTTGTGACGAAGTAAGGTTAAAAAATCTACCCGGTTAATTACCCTGGGATATTTTAGCATCTATGTCTAGTTAAATGATTGATAGTTCTGATTAACTGACTAACTGATCTACTGAGAGAAGTTATTTTCTTTCTATCAGTATCAGGTAGTTCGTGGTGGCCAGTTCATAGTGACGTTGATTATAACGAAAGTTTCTATTAACCTTTTCACTGTATGTTTACGTCTGGTAGAAGAAAAACTCGCGAACAATTTTATTCATAGAGTTGAAACAGTTTTAGATGTATTGATTTTTACCTTTATGAGGGAAGAAGAAAGATATACAGGGAAGGAGATAGTGTGTATGTATGTGTGTGTGTGTGTGTGTGTGTGTGTGTGACATCAACGTTTGGGTTATACATGTGATTAATTCATTAATTCGTAGCTGGCGAACGTTGTTTTTCATAGTAAATTATCTCGAAGTAAAAAAGTGAAAGCTGGTCCCATAGGCATGACTGCCCGTTAGGAACAGTGTGGATATAGCGCACTGTATACTAAGCCTTTGGTACACAAGGAGGCAGCATGGTCGGTACTGCACTCGACCGCCTTCACTTCCCCAAGTTGTAAACTTAGGTACCCATTTACAGCTGGGTGAACTGGGAGCGCCAGGGTATCGACTCACCGACCCCCAGAAGAGGAGGCGAACCCTCTATCCACTCGACACACAATTAATTGAAAAAGTTTATGTGAATAATGAAAATAAAGTATATACCAGAACAGTGGGAAAGAGAGAAAAAGTTATTTATATATTGTATATGTAAAACTTTTATATAGAAAATGCACATGCAGGGAACCTTAACTTTATTGCTGAAAATAAATATTTGCACCCGTTAAACTGGGCTGGGTGAGTGCTGGGCTGGACTGACCGGCACACAACACAACACAAAACAACACAACACAACACAACACGACACAGCACAACACAACGTAACACAGCACAACACAACACAGCACAACACAGCACAACACAGCACAACACAGCACAACACAACGCAACACAACACAGCACAACACAGCACAACACAGCACAACACAACACAGCACAGCACAACACAGCACAACACAACACAGCACAGCACAATACACAGCACAAACACAACACAGCACAACACAGCACAACACAGCACAACACAACGCAACACAACACAGCACAACACAGCACAACACAGCACAACACAACACAGCACAGCACAACACAGCACAACACAACACAGCACAGCACAACACAACGCAACACAACACAACACAACACAACGGTGAAGTTTCATATGGTTCTCGTTTTTAACATGCCAGTCCAACAAGATCTTCCTTTTGACTTCCAATTTTTATGTGTGTGTGTATGTGTGTGCATGTGGAAAAGAGAGAGAGAGAGAGAGAGAGAGAGAGAGAGAGAGAGAGAGAGAGAGAGAGATCATTTTATTCTTAAAGCTCAAGACCTCGCGGAGCTCCCAACGAGAAAAACAAAAGTGTTTATTTCATTTTCACTATTTACTATTGTCTCTTAGAAATCATATACGAATATTAGAAATTTCTCCATACTTTATAATTATTGATTCTCAGTTTTGTTTCAGAGAGTAGGTTAGGTTAGGTAAGGAGAATTATATTAAACAGGTCTAAACATAGATGATCTTAAGATAAGCTACTGCAATATTGCTCTTGTAATTACACTAATTGCACAAGTCTTTACCAGTGTTGCATAAACCAATAGATAGATTAATAAGCTTTTATCGTCGATGTAAACTACAGTGTTCTAGTCTTAATCTCGTGTGGAGGTGAAGGTGAGTCATATGACCTGTGTTAATGTTAATTGTTACCTCCGGTTATCCAGATAGTTTTTCCTTAAATAACACAAAAACAAATAATCTTAGAGAGTGAGTCATACGCTTGCGGCAAAGTTTAGCCTCCGTGTTGATTATAGTTACGTAATTTGCAACTCATGCCAGGCTTAACAACTTCCTCCCAGGCAATACACCAAGTAACTGCAAAGAAAATATACACAAGTTACACAAATACAGTAAATGAAAACAGACTCAGGCAAAATACATTACTGGACACGTAAACAAAAAGTAAAGTTTCCGTCTCTCTAATACTAATGTGAAAAGTTAAAACCTCACGACTATCACCGTCACACTATTACGAAAGTCATTACCATCAACACCACCTAAACAACTTTCAGTATATTAGAAGAGTTACAAATATCAAGGTGTTCAAGATGTCGAGAGGAGTGAGGTGAAAAGTGGGAGTACACAGGGAGGCAGTGTGTTGTGGTACTCCTCCCTCTCCTCCTCGTCCTCTTCCTCCTCCTCCTCTTCCTCTTCCTCCTCCTCTTCCTCTTCCTCCTCCTCTTCCTCTTCCTCTTCCTCTTCCTCCTCCTCCTCCTTCTTCTTCTCTACCCTGATGACGTCAATGCGAGTTTTATCACCATGGCAAGCATATTTAACAATCACCTCATTTACTTAATCAGCATCGTAGTCGACGAATATTGAATCTTATAAACAATTAGGTGTGTGTGTGTGTGTGTGTGTGTGTGTGTGTGTGTGTGTGTGTGTGTGTGTGTGTGTGTTTATAATTTACATGTGAGTTCTAAGAGATCAAACTGCACTAATAAACACTGTTCGCATCGCGCTTTGCCACACAATAAACTTAAAGAAGTTTCTAAGAGTAAAGTAACTATTAACATCTAAAGACAGAATAGTGAGATGTAGGAGGACGAAGGGTTCACGCCGACATGAGGAAGATACTAGGAGTCAAGCGCGGTAGGCTGCACTGTGATGGTCCGGGAAGAGTTCACAGCTAAAGCCTTGATGCCAGTCCTAGCACGAAGCCAACTTGGAATTCAATTTATTGCTCAACTTCTACTTAGATGTATACACGAAGTGGCAACTGGAAACAACGCAGACCTAACTGGGTGTGTAAATGCTGATGGAGAGAGAGAGAGAGCGAGAGAGAGAGAGAGATATATATATATTTAATTAAGCTACAAACCTCTTAAAAGAACCCTCATTCCTCTTTTGTATTTATGTGCCTCCTTCGTCTGTAGTTTATCTCTCTCTCTCTCTCTCTCTCTCTCTCTCACGGCAACAACACAGCTGTCGATACTGAACCTGTAAAAATATCGCTTTGAAGACGTTTGGGGCAATCATCATTCGTTTTACTTGAGAGAACCAAAGTTTTCATGAAAGAGTAATGCCGCTTGTGGAGGAATGACCCTGTATCGTAAAGTGGCTTCCTGAGAACACTAATAACACGAGAGATCAATAGATAAACAAGAGAGGTAAAACAAGACAGATGTAGGATAGAAACAGTGTATAGAGATATGAGAAGATCATGAGAAGGATAACTATTAAACTGGCGGAGAGGATAGACTAGCAAACACGGAAGGAAAAAATAGGAAAATCTCTTGTTTTGTTCATGTGAAAATCATTAAAAAACAAGATGTCGATGAAATCACTTAATGGCAGGAAGTTGTTTAAGGTTCTCGTGACAATAGAGAGTTGAGTGGCTTTATGGTAATGAATTCTTAATGGTTGAGAGAGATGTGGCAACCTTGCAGTAGTGTGTCTGTCCGTCTTCACGTATTGGTTAACCATTGTTTTCATGTGTCTAATGATCGTAGTTCTAATTAACTGATTTATTTTATTATAGATCTATATATTAATTTAGTTATATACCGGTATTTATCAGTTTTATAATTTATTTATTGTTATGTCATGCATTATATATTTATTTACCTTATTACTGTATTTATATATTATATACTTATTCGTCAATACTATTTTTTCATATCTTTTATTTATTCATTTTGTAAACTTATTCATTAATGACATACTTATTCGTCTACTGTTGGCGGTTTTTTGTTATTCAATTATAAATTCATTCTTTCTCTGATTGTTGATATAAATTAAATTAACCTGGTTTAAAATGTTTCGTTTTAAATAATATATTAAGCAAAACACCCCTCCCTCCTTCCTTCCCTCATTCCTTCCCTCCTTCCCTACTTTCCTCCCTCCTTCCCGCCTTCCCTCCCCTAGTGAACGAAACGATCAGGAAACGTTGGAAAATATAACTATATAAACTTTTATGAATGTAGCTTCTTCTAAACTGCGTGCATTAAAACTGGAAACACACACACACACACACACACACACACACACACACACACACACACACACACACACACACACACACACACACACACACACACACACACACACACACACACCAAACAAAAATTATTTCATTAGTCTTTTTACACTCCACATATATTTCTGTTTATGTCTCCCCAACTGGTGTCTCTCATGTAGCACGACATCTTACGAGACAGTTGTGTTTATCCCGTGTTGAGTGTGTCTCCAGCAGTGGCCAGGAGCTGACGTTCTCTCTTCCTCTTGCTGCTGGCTGAACAACAAGATAACTACCAGACCTCCTCTAAGCTTCTAATTCTGTAAAAATTATAGTTGTATCAGTGAGGATATCCCGGCAATTTTCCTCAAGGCTTTACAGGATAAGAGTATACGATGTGTGTGTGTGAGTGTGTGTGTGTGTGTGTGTGTGTGTGTGTGTGTGTGTGTGTGTGTGTGTGTGTGTGTATACCCCTGTGAGCTGTGTTTTGGAGTCTCGTATCGTAAGTATGACGGCTGGGCTCCCGACCATTATCATGCCACATCCACTTACAATGTACAGTACACTACATCCCTTTTATACGTAGGTGATAAAGCTTTATGATGTATTGGTACACCAGGGCCATCAGAGGACGTTCTGTTTCCCTGATCAGGATTCGGATTCGGATCAATAGAGAACCTTACTTAAAGGATTTGGATGAATAGTATAAATTAACTGCGGACTATCTAGAACAATAACAGACGTACAACAAATATGAAGCAACAGGGCCAGGGTAGATAGCCTATGTCATGCAGCGTGCGTACAAACTTACCCGAAGTAATTCATTACTATTGCAATCAGCTGTTATCGGGGACATGCATCACAACTTTTGCTGGAGATCTATCAGCTTATGATGTGGAGTGTGTACTGTGCAGAAATGTTTTCATTGCCTCGTTCTCCCTTTACAAGGAAAAGGTGCATCTTGATTGACACAGTAAACACAAGCCGTGTGTACGAGTGTACGAAGAACTTTTGCTCAGCTTTTTAGATTCTTGACTACAGATATATATATATATATATATATATATATATATATATATATATATATATATATATATATATATATATATATATATATATATATATATATATATCCTACATCAGTTGCAGTAAACAACAGTTCGAGCTAAGATTGAAATCTTACCTCCCCAAAACACCTTCGTCTTCCGAGAGAAAAAAACAAGTATTTTCAGTGCAAAAGCCAATGTGGTGGTGTATTTTGGACATTATATTTACACAGTGAGAACTATGTGTCCAAGTCGTTAAGGCAATGAGTGTCGCGGGGCAAGGAACTGAGGCTCATTACCAAGATTAATGACGTAAAGTTTTAGTTAATTAAACCCCAAGGTCGATGGGAGAATTAAGAGGTAACACCTGGTCATCAGACCGTGGGGCAGCAGCGCCTCATTCTGCTGGAGTACACAGTAAAGGACTTTTTTCAGACCTTTAGGGAGAAACAGCAAAATAGTACCAGTGAGTTGGCTGAACAAATGTTCCCATCAGAGATTTTCCACCGTGTTGCCTCTTTGTTTTATATCATGATTCACTACCCAAAGAATATCATCTTTTTTTTTTCTCCAGATAATTTGTTATGTTGGAACACAATAATTTATTTTGTTTTTAGAAAGTTTGCTGTGTAGGAATGCCGTGTTTTATTGAGAGAGGATGGTGCATGTGTGTGACTGCCGTGTTGTTTTATCTTTCGTTATCTATCCATTTTCCTTTTGTCTTTATTAACAGGACACCATTACCACCACCTGCACATCACCACCACCTGCACATCACCAACACCACCTATCACCACCTCTTCTTACATATTCGCACTACCTCTTAACACATCACCAACACCTCTAACACATCACCAACACCTACACATCACCATCACCTCCTGCACATCACCACTTGGACACAGGAACCTCCATAGTTCCCAAAGAAAAACAAAACAAGAAACAATAGATGAAAAGAATCCCAAGTTTCTCAGCAGTCTATTCCTCTCACGACTCGATAGCCTTAACCATAGTCCCTTGACTCTCACACCGCGCCTCACTCCTCTACCTCACTGAGACACTCTTCCTCACTCCTCTACCTCACTGAGACACTCCTCCTCACCCCTCTTACCGGTACATACATACATACATACATACATACATACATACATACATACATACATCTCGAAAAATTACGGTTATATCCAGGTAGAAAAAAGTCAATTACATTATAAATTAACTACGTGTCTGTTATCATGAATGGCGGCAATTTTTGTGGAAAATTACTTACAAATTATGAGAAAAATCACTTTTATCTGAGGAATATTGTCAACAGTTTTGATCGAAAGTTATAAGTCTCAGGTAATTTCTTTTAGGTTAATGAAAAGTTACTGGAGGTTGTAAATAATGGTGGGTTAGGTTAGGTTAGCACCGTAATCATTAGCACAACACGATATATGTTCAATAAGGTCTTAGACCATAAGAAAGGATAAAAGTGTATATTGTAAGCACACAGGGAGTGTCTAGATAACGACACACGATCTACAACTTGTAATAAATAAAAACAAATATATTATATACAGAATTGAAGATATAGATCAATAAATCCTTTACTTAGAAAAAATTATATGGCACCGAAAAAAATTTTACAAGTAAAGTTCACTGTATTGCACTACACTGCAGTGCAATACGTTCGTTATGTTGCGTTCTTTATGTATATTTCCAGTATGTCTCTCTCTCTCTCTCTCTCACTCTCTCTCTCTCTCTCTCTCTCTCTCTCTCTCTCTCTCTCTCTCTCTTCTACTTTCGCTTTAGTTCTCCTCATCAAGTTCTTTTAGTCATCTATCTTTCTTTCGTCTCTCCCTGCTTCTCTGTCTTTTGTTCTCCTCTTCCTCTCTCCCTCATTATCGTTCTCCGTCTTTCTGAATATCTCCGTTCCCTCTCCTCTTATTTCCCCCTCAACAAAAACAACAACCGTGTAGGCTTCTGCCACATTCACACAAGACTCTCACAACAATGGAAGATGAAGGTCTGATTTCTGCTGAGTTTAAGAATCCGGTTTTGTTTGTTTGGCACGAGGAGGAGGTCACCTGTAGCGAGTTCTTGGTGCATGGTATACTTTATAACACACACACACACACACACACACACAGTCAGAAAAAACCTTCTCATCTGCTGAATAAGAAAAGCAAAACAAGCAGAGATTTATAATGAATGAGAGAGAGGAGAGATAAAGTGTCTCCATGATACACGAGGCGCGACGTGTTTCTGTCCTCTGCAACTAAGTGCTCTCAGGTACCATTTGTCATCAGGACCACACACTCCATTTGCATTGAACTTCCTCATAACAGTAACCCACAAACACACATTTTCCCACCTACAGAGACCATCACTTAACCAAACAGTCAAGGAAGATTTGTATGTGACCTACTTGTGATTTGTTTTTAATCGTGTTTGTATATTTTTAATCACTTATCGAAGAAAAAGTTTATTGTATGGAAAGGTTGTGTTTTGTGGTGACAGGAAAGTGTAGTTGTGACTCTTGTGTCTTTGAGTTAAAGCACTGCTATTGTATGGATTAATTATATTCTGTATTGTTATATTACATTATATTCTTGTGTCTCGTGTCGGTAATATATGCTTATATGTTGCCCCTGATATCTTATATAGCATGTATTTATATAGGCCCAGATCTGATGATGATATAGCATCTGGCTACACATTACCTGATACCTGATACATGACCTACTTACATAGCCCTGGATACCTGATATACGCACCTCATTATATCGTCCCTGATAACACACACACACACACACACACACCTGATACAGTCCTGATACCTGATACGCCAGCTGTGTTTTCCCTCCAGTCTTTAACACACTCCATTAACTTATCAAACATATCATGTAATTAATGTATGCTATTCTAGACCGTCGACATTACAGTAAAACTATACGTGAGGATGAGGAGTTGTATTTACTGTAACTGATTAAAAGCTAATATTGAAACTCGTCAGTCTATGCAAAATTTAATTCTCAGTATTAGTTGGACTTTACTGAATCTCTAATGACTCTATTTTCTTTTGTTTTTGTGTTGCACGTAAAATTATTCCAGATTTTTCGTCACGTTGTTTGGGATCCGATTTGAATTATTTTTAGCTGGAAAGAAAAAAAACGTTTGAAACAAGTGGAAAAAAAACCTGTGAGTGGTTCTGACGTGCTGTCATGTCGTGGCTGTGGAATACATTGGTCCGGATTACCAATGTTTTGTTGACTATATAGAGAGAAGCAAAAGTTTTCGCTGATGAATATAATCCCGAACATAAAGTAAGCATCTGCAGTGACAGGACCTCAGAGACCAATATAAACATGAGCAATAAACCTTAACCACACACTAGTACACACTAACACACTTGTAAACTAGGAATAGGCCTACTAGTTCGGCCCCATGAGAACCTGGCCTCCTATACAACCCGACCTTACCCAAACCCGAACTATATAGGTATCGGTCGGGTTCGTTTGGGATATATAGAGATATATTATATAGGTCAGGATATTTGTAGTTTATTCTAATGATCTGACTTGGGTTTGACCTCTGATTACTTTCCACATTACCTGACCTTAATGGGAAGGTCAATGTACTTTCTAAAAAATACATCACAGAAGCTACAAATATAACTAATGCTATTTTATGTAACGTTACCCGGATGTTGTCTGAAGATGATGTTTGGGTTGGTTTAGTAACATGCCAACAACTTAAAGTTACCTTAAACTTCCGCAAAAATTCAAGAAAATTAATAGTCTCCTCAGTTCATATGTCAACATTAACCTCCATTATGTTTGCCGCTCGATGTGTTCAGGAACATTAACCCACAACATTGAGACTTATGGCGCCTGTATGTGTTAGGGAGACAATGAGCGGTATATCCAGATTATCATGACATGCTCTTACCTCTACAGTAACGGGTCTCTGGATATAAATAGTAAATTATGAGACAGTGTGAGATATAATAACCTGTGTAATAATATCTCGTATGATCCCACATGATATTACCACTATTAATACGCATATCTAGTTTATGACATATGGTGATCTCGGCCCAAGGAGAACCCGGCCCGAAGAGAGAACCCGGCCTCTAGGACCCCAGAGAACCCAGTTTCAGCTCTCGGTAAACCCAGCCACGCAATTTTCTGGTTAACAAGCTAGACATAGAAAATAATTTTTACACCGCATAAACTAATTATCACGACACAATTTTCTGGTTAATATAATCGGCTCGGGAGATGCCTGTACCGCAGGCTGGTGCAGCGAGCATCACCATGAAGAGCTTATTGGCATGGTAGGAGAGAGTGTATGAGTGGCAGGGATTGTTCTGAAACACAAGTGGGTGTTTTATATTAATTACAAACACACACACTGGGTTATGTACACCTTGTGTAAATATGAGGAAGACTATAGGGTGTCTTCCAATCAGAGCTTAGGACAGCTGATGTGTGTGGGTTGAGCACTTTATGATGTCTGTCGGTGATGACCGTGTGAATTTACAGCTCAGCAGTTTAGAGGTTAAGAGTGTAACTTCTCGGTGAATGAATGAATAAGAAGTGTAAAGTGTAGCGGTTATTATTTGATGTCTCAAAGTGTGTTTATATGTTGGTATTACACTGCCATGACTCCTCCACAAAGCAAGAGATGACACAGCACCTCGAACGTCTCCTTGAATACGAGAGAGTTGTTAATAAAGACATTAACAACGACGAGAGATATTTAGTGCATCTGAGAGCGAT
Organism: Homarus americanus; assembly: GCF_018991925.1. Classification (NCBI taxonomy): domain Eukaryota; kingdom Metazoa; phylum Arthropoda; class Malacostraca; order Decapoda; family Nephropidae; genus Homarus; species Homarus americanus. The sequence goes on along the minus strand of NW_024730095.1, from coordinate 298,753 downwards.
TCGTGTGAGCTCAGTACAAGTGCCGACAACTGGGTGAGGGAAAAGTGGAAATAAAATTGAGTAAAATAAAGTTAAAATTCAATGCAGAGTTAAAAATATTTGTAAAACTAACACAAACCGCAAAATCATCATCAATCATTATAAAAAGTACACCTAAAAACTGATCCATCATGTTAAATCATTATCAAATTCCTGTTAAACATTGTCAATGATATTTATGGCGGTAAAATTGAAAGCTTTGTTTATAATGTATTAGAAATTACACTTTTTTCAGTAAATTTACTACGAAATGAATCGGCTTTATGGTAATAACTTTCCAAAATGCAAATGAAGCTAACGATAAAATGACACTAATTGGAACTGCAAGTTAAATTGTCCGTCGATATTCAATATTATTTTTTGTCTAATTATGAATCATTGGTGTGAATCTAACCATTTTAAGACAATGGGTGTGTGATGTAGTCACCCGTGTACACCTAACACAAGTGAATGAAGTGTTATCAGTTGTCTATTTGGTATTATAATTATTATTATTATTATTATTATTATTATTATTATTATTATTATTATTATTGTTGATGTTGTTGTTGGCACGAATCCCACCATTCCAGTCCGTCTGTAACTGAAAGCTAGCTGAATACCTGGTGACTCGCTTACCTGCTGGAGTTGACCATAAGTTGGCTCATTATTATTACCACTGATCAGTATAGAAAGTAAAAACAACTGATTTAAACCCTGATACTGTAGAAGTGACTCAATCTTTACTTCCTGACAAAAAACAAAAACAATAAACTTAACTGTAATTCACTCTCCAGAAATATAGAGATCAGATATTAACACCTAAATGACTTAAAATATGGAGCTTGTACACGATAAAGTCTCTTACATTACGATATGTGGTGGAATGTGGCGAACTACAGCTTCGTTGACGTGATCGCTGGCACTATGTTACGTTGCTATGCATATTAATTACATTGGTGTTTCATAGTGTCAGAGTGAGAACCTCTTTGTAATGTACTCCTGAACTGTGGTATTTCTGGCATGCGAAACTGAAAAGAGAGGAATTTCGGTCAGGTGTTTATGATACTATGAGATGTTTTTGCACTCTCTCTCTCTCTCTTCTCTCTCTCTCTCTCTCTCTCTCTCTCTCTCTCTCTCTCTCTCTCTCTCTCTCGATGATTGTGGTTTAATCCTTTGATGATGATGATGATGATGATGATGACGATAATGATGATGGTTTAACCCTTTAACGA
>NW_024730095.1:245000-292500 GCF_018991925.1 Homarus americanus | reverse complement strand
TTCTAACTCTCACAACCAAAAGTTCGCGAAAATAGTCACTAAAATTCGCTAAACTTCATTGACGTCAACACAAAGTTTACTAAGGCAGCCACTAATACTCGCTAAAGTTCACTAATTTCAAACCAAAGTCCGCTAAGGTAATCAATAAAATTCGCTTAACTTAACTAAAATCAATTAAACCTAACTAGAATTACTAAACGTTAGTTGAAACATTTTATAAATTCATGAGAATCGTCCTAAAGGTCACTGAAATAAACCAAATAGGTTTCTGAAAAGACGCAGGAATTCGCCATACTAGAAGTGGGAATATTATCTGGTAACTGTGTTAAGGGTGAACTCTCCCCACTGTACTTGGTCACTGTGTTAAGAGGGAACTCATACCGGTAGCTGTGTTAAAGATGAACTCTCTCCTAACATCAGTGGCACCAACACAACAGTCACCACAACCACTGTCATTACTCTCACCACCCACCAGCATCACATCCACTCCTCCTTCCTCCCCAGCCGTAGAGACCCGGACCATCTGAGGTGTGAGGTGACATCCAAGCATCACACAGGGACACACAAAGGCGATAGCAATGATGGTTTGAGGAGGTAGTGAGGTGGAGATTGAGATGAAGAGATGGAGTATGGTCTGGGTGGGGTAGTACAGTATATTGGGGTGGGATAGGGAGGTACTGCTGGATGGATGGGGTGAGGATGTTTGGGTAATGGATAAGACGTTCTTTACTCCCTTCTACACACACACACACACACACACACACACACACACACACACACACACACACACACACACACACACACATTCATTACGGCTAATTTTAGTGACCTTAATGACAACGTTAATGAGCAGCATGTATAGCACTATCTTGCCCCATCACCTGGATGTCTTTGTGTCCTCATGTATGTAATTTAGTGATGTGAAAAATGATCAATCGTTAATGGAGGAAGTTCTCAGAATAAGCTGTTTATTTAGTGTAAGAGTGCAAGAGATTATATTGGAAAAGGAAATCTCTCTCGGAATCAGATATCGAGTTTAAATTTGTTTGAAAATAATTGAGCTCTGTTGTTTTGTTAATCATCACTATATTGAAACCAAATTAATACTTAAACGAGTATCTTAAACCTGGAATATTAAGTCACACACTTTTTATCTCTTCTGGTCCGAATGTTAAACTATTTTAACTATCTTTTCTTCTCCATTCATGTGACTCGAGTAATTAATTCTCAATTGATGGTTCAGTTACATTTAAAGGACAGTGTCTTTGGTTTACAGCGCACCGACATTCTTTGTACGCTTTAAGCCCGCGGGCCAACTCTGAGAGGGAAAAATGTCAATTGTCTACAGTTACAAAGACAAAGAAATAATTGAGAAGTGACTTCCGACTCCATCAATATTTAAGTATGATCAGACTAGAACCGTTAAACTGAGCACTGCAAACTCTTGTGACATTCCGTAAAGGCTGAGTGAACCAGAACACTAACTTGAGTCACATGGTGTAATTGAGGAAGAGAAAGAAGGGCTGGAATAACAAGGACTGGAATAACAAGGACTGGAATAACAGAACCGGAATAACAAGGAAGAGACAAGAGCAAGACCATAATCGTGTTATTCATGTGGTGCTCAACTTCCGGTGTGTTAAAAGAGAAAGTTTCTAAGATTCATTTTCTTATAATTAAAACTACATAACTCTGTTTGTTTAACTCCCCTATTTTTGTTTGTGGATTGAATGTTCAGAGTGAAAAGTTTTATTGCGAAGTTTCGTGTAATTAAAACACTTTTGAGATTCCCTTTCGTCTACTCCTTTCTTGTCCTTGTATATATACGCGGACTTCAATATGCAAACAATACCTCTCTAGTGAGGAATCGAATCAGTGTCATCTACTTGGGAACAGGGAGCTCTACCACGGCAGCACATGAGCAATAAAATTATCCTTAAGCTTTGTTATACTTGTCACAAAGTCTGTTTCTTCGTCTTGCTCTTAAGTAACGGAAGCCTCCACCGTCGTTAGCCCGTGTCAACACCACCAATACCACTTGCAATAACACAACATGATATTGTGATTTGTTTTCGAGGCTACTGTCGCTCTTGTGTATGTATCTTGTTTGTGTTTATGTATTTATAAGTATGTTGTGTTTGTATGTGTGTGTCAATCTAATCGGGCACCATTTTTTTTTTGGTCGCGTTTTAGACGAATTCTATTTGTGTAGAGACTTGTGGCATCACTTACATACACCTGATGCCGTCTCCTCCACTCATCTCCTCCAGTTAGAAGACCAATTATATACACTTGTGAATCTCATCACAATTAACGTTGTTATTGTATCAAGCCATCTTGCGTCACTCAGTCGGTAATGAATTTACTATATTGATTTCTGGGCCTTTGTGTACTGAGAGCGTGGAATACACACACACACACACACACACTGCTTCTATTAGCCTGAAGCAATGATCAACACCTGGGAAGGAAGTTATTGAATTACCGTATACTATTATCAAATTGTTATAACGCATTCGTCATCGAACCATTGTGTACTTGTAATGAATGAATTAATTTACAGTACAGTGCAGTCACCCGAAGAAGTCTGTATTCTCTGCAATCAGAATGAACCGCTGGAGCGAACTGTGTGAGTCCTCTGGTTCATGTTTGATTTTCAACTCATAGATGAAAAGCAACTCGAGTTAAACATACGGAGCTGGTCATGCCTGACGACTTTATACACAAGTTACTAAAGTGAGAGATTGGTTAAATTATGATAAACACATATGATTATGAGACCAATACTGTAGACAATAATATGGGTTCTCGATAAACGAATCAGTTATTTGGTAAATTCAAAGAGAGATACAAACGAAGTCTTCTTACAGTAATGAGATAGGTTCATTCAGTCCCATGAAGCATCGACACCTGCTTTGAGATGTTTTATGAATCCCAGTGCATGAACCGCGACGGTCAGTTTATTTGCAGCTGTTGTCGTGTTAAGAAGTGTCACAGTGAAGTGTTAAATAGGGCCATAACGAACTGTTATACAGTGTTATCTTTGGTGAGAGAATATAAGATCAAGAGGTAAGTGGTGGTCAACACGGGTTGTATTTGTTGAGGTTAATGTGTTAAATATGAGGATGTACAGTGAGGGTGTACTACACGGTGAGGATGTACAGTGAGGGTGTACTACACGGTGAGGATGTACAGTGAGGGTGTACTACACGGTGAGGATGTACAGTGAGGGTGTACTACACGGTGAGGATGTACAGTAGTTGTGGGCCGGAGCTGACTCACCCCAAAACCCAACCAGCTGGTAAAACTCTATAACGTTACCTTATTCCTTAAAACTCTTACCAGTCACTCCACGAAAAACACAATAACATTTCACAAGGCCTTACTTGGTGGAATACATAAACGTGGTGTTATAATTAATAGGAAATAAGAAAATTTGTTGCCGGTGTATTTACAAAATGGCGTCTCGGTTCACTTGCTCTCGGTGAAAACATAAGGAAGGACTACAGATGTTTCCTTATAACTGGTAAAATTGTGTTAGATATGACTCGAACATTATCGTATTTAGGAATGATACATCAAGTGAGTATTTGAACTATTTTAACTTTTTTTTAAACTAATCCTCTCACTCCCTTCTTATCAGCCGGCGGAGTGAGAGAAGAAATATTGTAAACTGGAATTTAATAACAAATACGCATCACATGTAAGCTATTTAATGTTAATGAATGGAAGATGGAGCATAAATACAGACAAACGATACCTTACCCTTTAACGTTTTCGTCGGAAATGTATATTTTTTTATTTTTTTTTATTTTACTTTTCGGTTTCACTAAAAAAGTCTTTTTGATCAAACAAAGTGGGCAGGGCTTTGAAGGAGAGGTAAATTGTGGGGTAAAAACACGCAGAACAGTAACGAAACCTAACCTAACCTAACTTATGGTCTTGTATTATTATGAAGTTAGTTTTATATTCCTTACTCTCCTGGGAAAAGTTATAGGAGGCTTCCACTTAGGAATTAGTGACATAAGCAACGATATCAAGTTTCTCAAAGCTTCACTGACAATCTCGTTTATTTTCAAATAATTTTAGAATTTAACTTTATCTAATTTCCTTTTCTCAAACTCTTTCATTTAATTTTCTTATTTACTTAACAGAGCTAATAAGCAGTGGAAGACTGGTCTAGGCTTTAATCCAGATGCAGTTACATAAAAATCAAGAAGGAAAAGAATGACAAATTCCAGATAAAAGTTTGAATTTAAGTTTTATGAAGCTTTAGGTTTGTTTAAGCACAGAGAAAATCTAATATAAATTACGCTTTCACTAGATTTAAGACTGGTATAAACATAATACGAGCAAGTGTTAGTATTTGAATATCAGTCATATGCCTTAGGTTCTGAAAAATGCCCCAGTAGACTTGAGAGTCACAGGTGTTGTTATCCAGGTGTGTGTGTGGTAGTAGTAGTGTGATACAATATTCCTATATTATATGAAGAGTTATATTATATAAATATTATAAACATCATAATGCTCAACAAATCCTGAACATCGGCATCTTCTGGATGTAGATGTGAAAATTTTAGAGATGCTCCGAAGTTGTGGATGCAAATGTGATCTCTCTCACTATTTGGCACCATTCGTTTTAGATAAAATGTAGTAGAAAAATATTCCTTATTAAATGAATAATAATCACAGCACCGCAAAATTTTCAGTGTTGGTTTGTGAGTTCCTCTGAGGTTCTGATCAGTATAACTTATTTTACTACTTCGCTATGTCAAATTATATGGAGGAGCTGTACTTATCCTTGTTGAGGGTTGAAAGTATCCACCATCACTTGTGTTACTGTAAAATAATTTTGATTCAAGTATCAATAAATTTGTATATAATTTGAGTAATGAAAGCAGAACTGTGGCCTCATTCATGGTTGTTGTTTCAGGCAGGATGGTCCCTGGCCCAAGACATGACGGGTGACCCCCAAGGCTTCCTCTACCACCAGGGTAAGGTGAGTACAACATCTGCTCTTATTATGACATTATGGACATATGTCTATTAATTTTGTGTGTTAAATAAAAATATTGTTATTATCATGATTGTTACAATTAGTTGAAGAGTAAAATTGTTGGTAAGGATTAAGGAGCGGGTCACCATCTTTTTAGGGGTGGAGAATATTTGGGGACACATTTATTTTTGTTGTAATGCATATTTGCATTTCTAACGGGCGAGAAAGATAAAAATGTAGGAATATGAAGCCAACTAAACCAAAGTTAATGATCTCACATACAGTATCAAGTAGTTTGGTTAGGTTTTGTTTGTTTGTTTGTTGCCAGTCGTTGTAGCCCCACAAACTGTTGTCGTTTTGCAAAACCATTGTCCTTGGGTACAACTGTGGGTTCATAGAAATAAAATTCCCCCCCCAATTAAAATTTTTACTCGAGAACAACACATCCTTGAGATCCTGCCAATATATAACGTGGTATAAGTGGCGACTTTCTCCTTAACCTCATGCAAAAAAAAAAAAAGTAAAGTGGGATCGAAAGTTATTCTGATTTTTTTTCCAGGTAGGTGAAATTTAACAGCTCGTCAAGGGACCACAACACATCACAATACAGCACACTTAAGGTATGTCCAAGTCAGTTATCGTTGTTGTTGCACTTGCTCGGGAGTCTTACGTCTCCGCTAACTGAGTAAGTCACCTTTTCTTCCCGTGTTGAAGATCGGGATCACGTTTGTTGTATAAAGTCACTGGAAATATTACTGATCCAGTGATTTTCTAAATATTTACTTGAATATATCATTAACTTAATCATCTTCTGGAACTTTGAATTCCTTTAGGTAATTATTACATGAACTTTTAAGTCATTTACCATTCCAACATCATGCGTTCTTTTTAGAACTGGCATGCTGTTCAGTGCTTCTTTTAATGACTAGAGGGGGTCTTCGTGTCGACTACTATAGTTCTAAGGGCCAATTGCAAGATCAGCCGTGGTGTATACCATGCTGTAGCAGACCCATGGTTGCTGGGCAAGAAGCGTTCTGGGCGAAAAAAAAAATATGTACGATTCGTTATTGGAACGTGGGAGAATTTCGTGGTACTCGTTTCCCCGCCCGATGATCACTACGTTGGAACTATTTTTGAAACCAAAAGAAAGAAAATTGATTTGGATGCAGCCTTTAAGATAACTAATACAACTAATTTATGTGTAGAAATGTATGGAAATCAAATTAAGCTAAAAAAAGTCGTAAGTGGTTTATTTGAAGAGTGGTGAGAACAGCTTCCTCTGGGATGGTGAATGACATCCTTTATCAGAATTAATATCAACCCAATTATCGTAATGAGTGCAATTAATAACAGGCCAGCACTACCAAAATAATTATTTCCTTAGTATAAATATGCCCCGTAACTAGTGCCAGGTACTTCCCAGGCATGTTTCATTTGAGCATCAGTTTTACCACAATTTGTTACTAAGATAAATTCAGTGACCTAAATTCATGTTTTATTTTCTTATTCCCTTAGTGACTGACTTGTTTGGGCCAACAGTTGGAGTGGTGATATTAATTAACTTTGCCATTGACAGTGGTAGAATCAAATGTAGATATATTGGCTTTGTATGTCCATGATTTCAACAAAAATGAATAAGTCCTTCTAAAGTAAATGGAATTGATGATGATATTATCTTTTTGGCCATCCATCGAATTTAATGATTTTAAGTTGACTGATTCGTACCAGTTAAGTTAGGTTACGCTAGATTAGTTAAGTTGGGTTAGGTTAGGTTTGGTTACATTGAAATTATGTTTTTTCAAATGCCAAGTAGGTGGATGACCTAAACAATAATTTTACCCAATTGATTATGAGTAGATCAAAATCATTACTTTTGTTTTTTTTACAAATTCATACTCCGTAAAGTTCAAATGATAATCACTTCATGATAGATGTTTCACCCTGTACACTAAAGCTACTTTATGTAGGAGGAAAAAATTTGCACCAAAATGTATTGTTTAATACCAAAAGAAGTCATTGATGATAATATTTAATAACAATATTTCAGGTATTACATACAGTCTCTCCTCGACTTACGACCTGTTCGTCGGGACGGAACCCCGTCATAAGTCGAGGAGAGACTGTATTATAATTTCATCTTAAAACTCCTTGTATCTTACCTAACCCACCTTGCTGCTCCACTCAATTATAGCTAGATGTAATAATCGTAGAAAGTAATCACTGGTATGACTCCCTTTACCTTTAATTGGTTTATTTTTAAAATTCTTGGATATTCAAAGATAATGAAATTATGATTACAACAGAAATATGTCAGACTTGACTAATTAACTATAACCAGAAATTAACCTAAGTGAATTTGTCCTTAATCCAAGCTTTAAGATATGAAAGACGGTATACTTTATTTTATGATAGTTAAATCAGTTTCTAGTTAGGTTAAGTTAGGTAGGTTAGGTTGACATTTTAATGTAGATCATTAAAATTTTAAAGGGCTTATAATTTTTGTTCTACGAATTTCTCCAAAAAACGGGATAATTTTTTTGAGTGTGTTGCATTATCAAACCAAACAAATCTGAGTTTCCATTGGATTTTTTTTTTTAACTGACAAAATTACCCACAATATGTAGATGTTGGAAACGTATAAATATTATCCCTCATAAATAAAGATGTTTCAGAATTCGCAAATTTAACTAACACAATATTAATGACTTTATTTTCACTTGGTATCATGATTGATGGGGAATTTTTCCAGTTGCGGGGATGATTTTGGAATTTGCTACCTAATCTAACCTCAGAATTGGTTCCCAGACTCGGAACAGAAAAAAATTGGAGACTTTCCGTAAAATCCCCATATTATTCATAGACCAGAAAAACTGCAGTTTTTGGAATTTTCTGAAAATATGCCTTGCAGAAATCATAACATACTGTATGCCTTAATTATTTTTATTTTTTTATTTTTTTTACACTGCATACATACATGGATATTACGTATTAATATATTTGTGAAATTTGTGGATGATTTTTCTTTTAAAATACTTTACTCTTGATTATCCATATATTATAACATATCCTGCTTTTAATAAAGGCTATACAGTATTCTGAAATAAGCATTATCATTGTATTCTTATTCGTGTCATTATTATTACAGTTTATATTAAACATTAAAAATGCAGGAATAATTTGCAATTAACATTGCAGACTGTATTTGAGGAAATTTTTAAACCATAAAGCACATGACCTAATCCCCTACTCTGTCGATTGTGTTTTCCTTCTATGAGCAGAAAACATATAAACTTGCTGATGGAAAAACAGTCATCACCCCTGGGAGGTTTACATTAAAGAAGTTTCTGGGTAGACAAAGTCTTTGAAGTTTTTTGATAGGTAGCTTGTAAAATATATTGATATTTCTGTATTGTCGTAATAATCAAGGGTATAACTTACATATGTATTAAGAATAGCATTCCTTACTGAGAATTTCAATAACCTGCCATCTTAATGTGGAGAGAGTGTGCAGGCGTGCGTGCGTCATCACCAAAGAAAGAAAAAGGATTCGTTTGTATGTCCATATGTTTTTGTTATTACATCAAAACGGAAAGTTCCAGAATATGTACCGTATTATAGTAAGGACGCATCTTTTACCTATCTAATCATAGTAATGGTGATTTAAAATAAATAGATTATAATTACTTGAGATCTTGATGATTTAAGTCATGACTTTGATATACAAATTAAATGATCTCATGAAGGGGGAGGGGACAGCGACTATGTCAAGTTTAGGAAGTAAAGGTAAAAGATGTAATAGGGAAGACGGTACAGTACCGCGCTCTTTATGCCTGGGTGAACGTCGCGGGGAAGCGGGGAGTGAGGACGACCACCAGCCAATTTGGTTGCCTGGTAAAGGGTGAAGATTCTCTATTAGAAACATCTTTGATGTCAAGCCATGTGCGTCGAGCTTCCTCTCAAACCTCCGCCCTCTGAAGCCTCTGTATATTCTTTTGTCGAGGAGGAAATTTGTTCATAATTCAACAATAACTCGGGAAGCTGTGTAATAAAACTGACCCCAAGAATTGTGTGGAAATTTGACCAGTCTGTTAGGCCGAGTTGTGTACGCTGGAGTATTGATCTATGGCAGGACTTGGCCCCAAGTGGTCCTCTCAGACAAGCTCAATAACCAATATTTTCTCTCCTCTAATTGATGAGTTAAGAACCAATTTGGTTTTCCTGTAGGAGTGTCCGGCCAGTGGGGCCACGTCCCTCCTGGGTCTTATATTTCTCCAAGTGACCTTCACAATGTTTAATATTAATTAATATACTTAGTCAACATGGGAGGTGGTGTGGGCTGGGTGTTGCTGGGGAGTGGAAACTTAGAAGTTAATCCTCTTGACAGACAGTATTACAAACTTCCTTTCCTTCACCCGGAAACAAAAAACCAGAGAGAAAGAGAGAGAGAGAGACTCATTCTCCTCCGCCAGAATGAGAGTCAAGAGCTCATTTTACTCGTTATTTTATCGTAGATTGATGATAAAACTGAGATTAAGTGATCAAGTAACTTCTTCCAAGCAGCATTTACTTCTTTAAGGCAGAATTTGTAAGTGGAGAGGAAGATGTGTATTTTGAGAATTTAGGCTGACACAGTCTTTGAGAAATTTGGGTTTTAACCTTTTTGATACGATGACTTAACCTCTTGAGTACGATGATTTATCTCCTTATATACTATGAACAAACCCCTTGTGTGTAAGACCAACATACTCGAGGAAATGAGCCTTTTTGGTATTTTAATGGGTACAATGAATTAACCCAGTGAGTACATTGACCAACTTAACCTCCTGGGTACATTGAATTAACCCAGTGAGTACGACAACTTAACCTCCTGGGTACATTGAATTAACCCAGTGAGTACGACAACTTGAACCTCTCCGTCACATCCTGAGTTGAGAAGGACTGACAGTGAACCTCTGGAGGGTTTAAAACATTCATCCCTTATATCTATAGTAAGTCACTTAGGCCATCCAGATCTCAAGTCTCTTCTCCGAGACACCATCAAGTCAATAACCGAATATTCCCTTATAATATTCCCTTATAATATTCCCTTATAATATTTGGTGGTTCACAAGAGACAAAACGCTGTTGGTATTCTAGTATGAATGAAGCTAATTTGTTTACTTACCATTAACGAATTTTTACGAGATATTTTCGAGCCAGGTTCCTTGTTGCCTCCGCTATCCTGTCGGTATGTTTAGTTCGTCTTTTCCTTGACAAAAGTCTAACTTTAATGTTCAAAGTTGAAGACGCGGTAATTATATACAGAACGGTACAATGGTTGAGATGATTGCAGAGGCATTTTAATGGTCTAATAAAGCGAAATATTTAGGCTTAAGACTTTCAACGAAATGAAGGCAAAATGTGTTAAGGGACCAGAAGCTTTCAAGGCCAACTGTGCCGTCGATAGTGAGGCGGAGACTAGGCAATCCTGAGGGACGTTGCATAGGGCATTTGATCCCTTGGATCCTTCTCTCCTGAGGTCCCGGTGTGAACTGCTGAAGCAGAGGATCGCCGTCAGTCGTGTATATTAGGAACAGGACATCGATAACCAGTTGACTGATGATCGAGTCTAATTACATGTATTAAGATGCGCTGAACCCAAGCTTAAGTTACTAACATTATTGCTCGAGTATTATAGTTTTGTGACCTTGATGAGTCTCCAATAATCTGTCTGCAATCTGATAACACGGTGAGGTGGTTGGAGGTGATGAAGAAAGTTTCCACACACAGGAGAACATCTCGGAGCCTTGTTTCTCACCATCTTCCCTTAACTGGAGATGTGAACACTTATCTAACTGGCTTACCCAAAATGTAATTTAAAGATACGTCGAAACTGCTCTCAGCCTTTTGCCTGGCAAGAAAAGTTCTACTTTCCTCAGTGAGGGAAAGAGAAGTTAAGATTCTAGCCTCAGGAACGGAAGTCAACCTCACTGGATAATTTTTCTAGATTGTCTCGGCTGGAACAGGTCCCACCGCTCCACCTGAGGGCCTCAGCTGTAAACACTGGAGGTCAGGCAGCCGAGCTCTAATAGATGGCTTTACATACTTTTTAATAAAGCTTCCATCTCCGGCCGCTTTAAGGTAGTCTGCAGTCTACGAGTGACGTGACACGAAGGCCAACTAAAACAATTTTACAACATAAAATTGTGGCGGAAAATGTCTTCAGTGGGTAATGGTGATATAACGCTGACTGCTGATTACCGGGGCCGCTCCCTCCGCCCTCCCTCGTGTTAAAGAGCTTAATCATAAGTTGTATGTAGACCCAACATTGATTGTTAAGTGACGCTGTTCTCAGACTCACAGTAAAACTCTCGATACTTCAGTCGTGATGCCAGAATTTGACTCTTCTCTTGTTGTTTATTCTGGTACTGCTTCTCTGTATCTTAGGGGACATATTATGGAGTTTAAATTATACTGAGTGTGTATGTATGCTTGTCCGTGTGTGTGTGTGTGTGTGTGTGTGTGTGTGTGTGGCTATAAGTGTGAATGCGTTTAAATATGCGTGTGTGTATATACCGTACATAGATACACGTATATGTGTTTCAACTCAACCAACACACCCCGAGTCCTCATAAACCCGTAAGGAATTGGCCTCTTTATCTACCATTACCGAGGCTTAAGTTGGTCTTAATGGCGCGAGGTCTATTATCAGGCGGGCGAGAACTGCCACCATAATGGGCGTATGTTAACATGGCCTAGACCACCGCGAACATTATGGTTACATTTTTTACCTGTAATCCCGCAGTTAAGAGGAAGGGTGGAGGGATAGGAGGGGTGATAAGGTGCCGGTGGAGGGATAGGGATGGTGCTAAGGTCCAGTGGAGGGAAGGATGGGAGGGAAGTTAAGGGCCAGTGACGGGAGGGATGGGAGGTTACCGTTATGTGAGTGTTCTGGCCTCAGATGTTGTCTTCCATCGTTCAGAAGAATCATCATCAACGTGCAGCTCCCCGTCATCAGTATTGGTAGTCGACATCATCGTCACCACATTTACCCGTTGTATACAGATGGAGTGTGACGTTCGCCTCCTGTTCCGGGGGTCGATGGTTCGATCCCCGGGCTCTCCCAGTTCACCCAGCTGTAACTATGTACCTAATTTTACAACTTGGGGAAGTGAAGGCGGTCGATTGCAGTACCGACCATGCTGCCTTTTTGTGTACCGAATGCTTGGTATACAGTGTGCTGTATCCACACTGTTCCTAACGGAAAGTCATGCCTATGGGACCCACTTATCACTATACACAAGCATCACCATCACCACATCCTACCAACTGTTTAGACATATAATCGTCGCCTCGGTCACTATGTCTCGGTTACTGAAGACGATATCCTCACCCCCAACTAATCACCATCCACAGCGAGTAGACGAGACCATCAAAGGCGAGGTCATTGAACAGACAGGGATCTAACACATCAGTCTCCTCCTTCCCGGTAGTCTCCACAGACCTACTCCTGTAGTCGGTGTAGGAGAGATGAACATCAACCTCTCCCTCGGCTCTATGTTTATTAATAACCTTAATAGTTGGTGGAATATTCAATGATCTGAATTACTTATACAGATGCCTCGAGTCTACAGGAACTTCAGATAAACAAATCTTTGAGCAGTTCTCGACTGATCACTTTCACATCCATGTATCTTCGGTTTCCTTTAATTAATATAAATTACAATACAATTAAGATCTTCAGACCAAGGTTGGCTACAGTCCGGTGCAAGTTTCAATTTGTTTCGGCTGTGAGTTAAAGAGGATATATTGAGCGGTGTGCCCGTTTGTCAACATTACCTTGTATACCGGCCACCATTCCACATCCCCCAGACATTACGAGCGAGCACACACACACACACACACACACACACCCACCCACACTCCCTCGTTACCTTAATCTTTACTACACCTCTGTAACTTTTCCCTCCCACAGTAGTCCCAGGTCCATCCTTGACATGCTTTCATGGTTTAGTAACAATTTCGTCTGCCTGTATGACGACCAACAAAGACCTCCAGTCTGTGAGATGGGAACACAGATACTAGGAAGTCTCTGCATTGCGCACATAACTTATTGACCTACTTGTGTCAGTTGTGATGATGGAAGATGCAAGTCACGTGTTGATAAATATGAGGAAGATTAAATGCCTCGTCAGAATGTGTTGTTGAAGGTGTCAACTCCCGTCCTGTCGCATGACGTTGGTGAATATATTTGCATGTAGTTGTGATAGTTTGGCAAGAGGCAGTTGAGTGTCAAGTGAATCAGTGCGATGTTACGTATGAGCATCATTTAACATCACTTAATCTCACGCGTCTGAAGTCTTGTTTATGATTCATTCCTTCACTGATATAAAGCCCAAATGCTCTGCTCTTAACTGGCATATTATACCTATGTTGTACACTGACGATAATACTGAAAGTGCATGTAAATACAAGTCTGGTTTTCCCTTCATAAGATTGGTGCTATCTATAATGCGATTAGCAATTTTGTTTTGTTAGTGGTGTGTTGCAATGGCGTTGTGTACATGTAGAAAATGCGTAGAAATTTCAAGTCCTATACATTACTTTTTTATGATCAAACTTTCCTGGCAGTTTTATATATGATTAGTGGAATAAATTCACGCTCTTCAAAATACCCATTAACTACTTACACTATACTAAAACATCTGTGCGTGCGTGCGTGCGTGTGTCCCTAACTGAAAAATGAGTATACAGTTCTCAGGCAGTGAACGCGCCGTAATCAATAAGGTGTTACGGGCGGCGGGAAACCTATGAGCCAATTAGACATGCAAATAACCACCCATCTGTTTCGTGAGCAGACAAACTGGCTCTCCCTCATCCCCCCGTGTTCAATATCTCGCTAACGAGCTACACATAACATACCTCGGCCGAGTAAGGAGATACAGGAGGTGTAAAAGACTGAGTGGAAACTAATAGGAGATGTAGTGCACGCGTGTGTCTAATGACCACACTCACAGCTAACAACACCTTCCTTCACTAAACAGCTGACAACACACTGTCTCACTTTACGGCTGTGTAGTTTAAACAGTTTCCAGACAACAACGTCTACTCTACGTTTGGTTCATATGCTAAACGTAGAAGCAATTGCTGTGTTGCGTTCTGACATGTTGCAATTTGACACCGCATGTAAGAGAGAGAGAGAGAGAGAGAGAGTTCCTCATCACATAATACATCCTCATGAAGGGAAATGTTCAACTTTGACCCTTAACAGCATGTGATCATTAACCTACATTTTTGTTTTCTAAGTTTAATCTACCATATAAATAGTGACTGACCTTTCCTAGCTAACACCTGGTAATACAGTAAGTGGGTCTACAGGTCAGGAACACATCACTTTATTCTCTAGAGTGAAAGTTAAATTGTCAGAATGTATTTACAATGAGTTTAGTATAGAGGTAACAACACAGGTCTGGGCAGCAGGGCGGAAGATATTAACCAAATATTAATGTATTAAATAACAATAGTCATTTAAGCTACACGAGGCTTGAAAACTTTCCTGGTTTACATTCAATGACAAGGGTTTTTTTCCGCTGTATGTTGTAAATTCAACATACTACAATAATTAAATCGCCTACAATACATATTGGACTAACCTCAAAATATTTCATAATAAGTTTTAAGTAGCTAGTTTATGTTGTTTGTCCCTCCCTTGTTCCCCACCTCCTCCCCCATTTGTCAACAACTACAACAAGTACAATCACAACCATCTCTATCACCGTCACTAATACTACAATAACAAGTACCATAAATACAATCACATTCATCACCTCCACCACTAGAACAAGAACAGCAATTATCACAACTACATTATCAATCACCAATACCACAGCATCAGCTATCTCAACTACAACAACAACTACCACCATCATCACCACAGGAACACGTATTACAACCACCATCACCACCACAAACTCAGCACCGCATCAGTAATTGTATTATAAGCTCAGTGTGTGGTATTATCCCTGTTGTATGCAATTTCCTCCCTTGTGTGTAAATGAGATTACCTCGACAGGACCTACGTGTGTATGGATGTGTAAGAGAGGGTTGGTGAGGTGTCTACCTGTACAAGTTAATAATGCACGTGTTCTTACCTTGACAAATAATACTTGTGTACACAGTTTTATGTAAGGTAGGTAAGGGTGCGTTGATTATACTTAAGTGTGTGTGTTTGAGAGAGCTTGTGAATATACATTAAAGCGCCTAAAAAATTATATAAATAAATAACTGTTAGATTGAGATGTTATAGACATACATATTGATTGCGTTAATTGATGGATTAGATACACAGATAAATTGCCAACATAGATTAGACATATATTGAGAAGCTACTTTAATATAGTTATGTGATTGGCAGAGAGTTATGTGTAGTTGAATTAGTTGAGCCAGCACACTCGGACACTCGTTACTTGACTGTGAATAAGAAAAATATATACAGAAAGAGAGAGAGAGAGCTATGGGATTACTCTTAAGAGGCTACAGTAGGTAGGTAAGATTCATTTAGTTCCTCCTGAGGGCTGAAGTCCTCTGTCTTCATCCTGGTATTACAGACAGTTTATATATCACGGTTATAGAAGTTCTTGTATAATAAAACAGAAAATAAAGCTTTAAAAGTTCTTGACCAAATGAAAAAAAAAATTATCCAACAATACATTTTAATATTCATGCCCTGAATTCCATTTGATAGGTTTTCTATGAATTTAACTTCTCGGTGGTAAAAAAATATATTTCAACAAGCTCAAATGTAAATGATTCGCGTTTCGTTATTTAAAAGTCAAAATATAAAAAATTTAGGGGAGAATAATTCCTGGCCCTTATGTGAATACCGTAAATGCTATAGTTATACCCATGAAAATGTTTAGTGTGGCGTCATTTTATACAACACATTGTAGGGAATTTAAAGTACAAAATCTTTAAGAATTTACTTTGTTCAATTAATTAATCAGTGAAGGTACTGTAGCATTATAGTGTCTGAGGGTTGGCGACCATAGCCCACCAATCCAAACGTTCTAGGGTTGTTTTCATTGCAATAACTTCAAGGACTTATACTTTCACAATACTCTCACAATGCTTCCACAATGCTTTCACAATACTTTGCAATAATCGTAATGGTAAACCTGTATATTAGTCAAATAATTCGTATTGTCGTCAGTGTTTATTTTTAGAAATACATTCCAAGAAACTTTGATCCTTACAAAGTGGAAATGAAACACCTGGATTAATTTTGTCAACAAAGGGTGAAGTGGAAAGTGGCAGGTGCTCGTGCGCTCCTTGACGACACCACGGTGAGAGGAGTTCATTGTAGTTTAAAGACACACCTGAGAGAACTAATTCTTTCAGAAGTTCATAATATTCCAAATGTTTCTTCCTTCGTTGAACCTTTGAGAATAAGTGTATGTATGTATTATTATTATTATTATTATTATTATTATTATTATTATTATTATTATTATTATTATTATTATTATTTACATATGTGTGTGTCGAGTGTACGTGTGCGCTGGTGTGTGTGTGTGTGTATGTGCAAGTCTGTACGTGTTCTATATATGCGGGTGTGTGTGTGGGGGGGATCTGTTGGTGTCTCTTCCGCACTTAATGTTGACGAGTTTTTGTTGTCAGAGTGTGTGTGGGTGTTGGTGTTGTGTCCCCAAGAGACGAGGCACATTCTTCACGAGTACCTCATTAAAGTTAAGCTTCACTGTTTTTGTTACTTCTGCTGCTGCTGTTGATCCTGCTGCTGTTGCTGATATTATCGCTGTTTATGCTGTTGCTACTTTTATTACTGCTACTTTAGTTGTTGCTACTGTTATTACTGATACTTTAGCTGCTGCTGCTGTCTGTTATGTAACTGTTGCTGCCATTGTTACGATATTTTCGGTTAATGAGATACCACGCAGTATGTTAGGTCAGGTAGCCAGCTTTGTGCACCTGACCTTGACGGTGGCTGGATCCTTACCTCTGACCACATGACCAGTGACACCTGTTGAGAACGATCTGTGACTGATGTTTGTGTATGTCTCACCGTCAGGTACACAGTAAGTCACCTAGTTTTCCGGGAGGTCAAAGGTGAAGGTCAGGGTCAACGAAATATCGCATTTCTTTTGATAATTCGAGAAGGAAAAATTGTAAAAGAATGGGAGTTGTTGCATCAGATTCCTCAACGAAAGGCATCACGTGTCTCCAGATAATGATGACAATGATGAAAATTTTCCGAGTAAAATGATAGCTAAAAAAAATGTTTATATTGATTATAAGTAGAATATACAGTATGAATTAACTGTAAAAACTCCTTGAGGTGCCATGAAATAATTGATAGGTCAAAGGTCAAGGTGATAATAACCAAATACTTTATAAATTGTTTATATCAAAGTATCTCAGAAAGCAAAGGATAAAGACCCTAATATTTGGTAGACAGGCTCTCCACAGGCCCTTAATCTGTTCATAACTCCTTCACGACACAGCAGCCACTTTTAATAATTTATTTAGCTCACGCCAGACGGTTTTATACAGCTCAGAGGGGAACCCGTACACGTGAAAATAAAATCGGTTTCCCGTTTCCAGTGGCTGCCGGGGTGTGTTTTGTTTAACGTTATTGTGTTAATTGTGTTGATACGCGTTCTTTGCTTAATGCATATATGTTTTAGTATAAAAAATGGCTTTATTTTAGTGTCGTTTTAGTCACATTATTTTTTTTATTCGTCTTTTCCCCCATGTGCCTTTTCGTCTTTCGTAATGTTTATTTTTTAGTCCCTCGGTCACTGCAACACATTGGCCTCATTCTTCTCCTCACTTTACCTTCTATTTTCTCCTACATGTTTTTCACTTTCACACTTTCTCCAGCACTTTTGATTACCAATTATCTTGCCTTTCACCCCAGTCTTTGATCCTATTATTACTACACTCCCAGTCCCCTTTAACAAAGACTTCAAGAATGGTCAACAAATTTCCTCGACATTCGACTCCAGTGTGTCCAGAACCATGACCTGGGAGTTGGTGTGTTACCTGACCCAACATTCTTCACGTGTGATGAATTTTTAAGTATTTTTGTGTGGGTCTCAGTGTATGCCTCGTCTTGTGTTTAGCTTATCATCATCATATATTTAACTAATCATATAGTTTATCATAATTTAGGTATCTTTTGTTAAGCTCATGGTTGTGGTTAGGAGAACAATGATGATGAAGAGCGAGAGAGAGAGAGAGGCAGAAGGTGTGTCACTAATGGACCATTACTGTGATTCACGGGTCAGAACAGTCGTCAGTAATGATTCTCATAAATTGAAGACCTTCGATTGCGCTCATGCTTGCACACAGAGACACACACACACACACACACACACACACTGCCGGAGACATATGGCCTCTCCCTCACAGACAGACTTAGGCACACAGAGACTTAAGCACAGGCACAGAGAGGCTCATTGATGCTCACTTTCATAAATGCACATACAGCGACTTACAGGCAGACACACAAACGAATATAAAACATGTAGCTATTTATAAATGAAAACAAATAACATGTGTACATTATACAAATATACAGAAAATATACATAAACGTAGAAGCAGCTCTGTATGCCCTTCAAGTCTCACACAAGAACAGAGTAAACCAATGGAAAAAATATAAAGTCATTTTTTTCACCACTTATCAACATGTCCTTCAAACCTTACAGTTACAACCCTCTGCGTAAAGATGTGTGATATATGTTTTAATGTTAGCTGACCCCAAACACATAGTTTAGGTCACACAAAACTGGTGGTCCGGCCAAGATTCTAAACAAAGTGTTGTCATAACTCAACGGGATTTATACAACACGCTTAATTAACCAAGGACCGCAGCGAATGGTTTAACTTTGGTCTTTGTCTTCATATTGTGATCGTGTTTGTAAGAGCATATTATCCCAAGTTTTACATACAGGTTTAATGATGTTTTCTTGTATCGATGTTATCATCATCATCATCATTAATATTTTTGTCATCATCTTCATTATTTTGAATATTATTATCATTATTTATTTCATTAAATTTACACACACACACACACACACACACACACACACACACACACACACACACAAAACATTAAGACCATGACGGATGATATTATTAAGCATCAAACACCCTTCTCACCTAACCTTACCTAACATAACCTAATTTAACAACACAAAAGAAATTGACTCCTGAATAAATAACAATTACCCGACCTGTCAAATATAACATAGTGTAGTGCTCTGTGTCTGGTCACAACCTTAGCGCAGTGAGGCTTTTAGGTCAATGGGGTGAAGGGCGTAGGTCACTTAGGTAGTGGTCAATGCCTCGTGTGATGGACGGTGTACACACTGGCGCTAACATAATAATGGATAAGGAAGAAAGAGTGTGTGTGTGTGTGTTGGGACGAGCTGTAGAGTGTCACTGTCTGTAATATTACTCTATATAAAGTGTTGTTGATAGTGTAATGTGACGTCAATGAGTATTATCAAGGACGTCAGAGAGTATTAGCATGTGACGTCAGAGAGAGTTATCATGTGACGTCAGAGAGTATTACCATGTGACGTCAGAGAGTATTATCATGTGACGTCAGAGAGTATTACCGTGACGTCAGAGAGTATTATCATGTGACGTCAGAGAGTATATCAAGTGACGTCAGAGATCATGTGACGTCAGGAGAGTATTATCATGTGACGTCAATGAGTATTATCAAGTGACGTCAGAGAGTATTACCATGTGACGTCAGAGAGTATTACCATGTGACGTCAGAGAGTATTATCATGTGACGTCAGAGAGTATTATCAAGTGACGTCAGAGAGTATATTTAAGACACTGTATTGATAAGAGAACGAATATTACTTTCTCAAGTCAAACAATCCATTATCAATCCGTTTCTCATCCATCTCATCCAGTCTTTTCTATCCCCCTCTCCCTCTACCCTTCATCTACCTCTCCTCACCTTTCATTATTCATCCTCCCATCTTTCATTCTGTTCTTTAACTCTTCTCATTTTTATTCAGTCTTCAACCATTCCCTAATTCTTTCAATTTGTTTCTCACTTTATTGCACTCCATCACCAATCCTTCCTTCACCTCATTCATTCTTCAGTGTTTTCCCTTCTTCCTCATTCCAACTAACCCATTCCTTTCCCTCTAGTTACCTCATCTTATTCATTCCCTATTCCCTCTCCTCCTTTTCACTTTTCCACATTTATTCTCCTATCCTTCCCTCTCCTCTTCCAGCATGGCCACCACACTGTGTCTACTCTGGACATATTAGAATAGGATATCCTGGCCAATTTTCTCACCACTCCCTCCGGCTTTATGAAATGAATGGGCGGGCAGCTGTGTGAGTGGGGGCAAGAGTGGACATGGTTGGGGAGGATTGGGGAATAAGTGAGGGGGGTTGGGAGGGGTGAAGGGGGATTTGAGAGAGGTGAGGGGGATTTGGGAGAGGTGAGGGAGGGTTAGTGAGGAGAGATGTGAGAAGGGCGGAGGGAGATCGAGGGTGAGGGAAGATAGAGAAGGCAAGTAGATATAGAAAAGGAAAATAAATGGTTTGAAAGTAAGAAGTGGGAACAAGAGAACAAGAGTGTCTTAGTGTAGTGAGGCTTAGTGAAAGGATCTGAAGAGGAGGAGAAAGAAGTGTAAAATAATAACAACTGAGAGAGATAATGGAGGAGACAAAAAAGAATGGAAAATAATCTCTCCTGATACTCTTGATAAAAAAAATAATACCAAAAATAAATAAAGATAATCCGATGATGTGAGAGACGTTACAAGAATCGTTGGAAATATAAAACTTATTCATTTGTTATTTATTTAGGTATAAATAACACTCCTCCGTCACTGAAATAAAGAAAATCACCAAAATGAATAGAAATGTAGAGTCTTATCTTTATTAAAACATTCATAATGCTACTTCGTAAACGCTGAGAGTTTTTCATTTCTAGGATGTATAAAAGACGAATTAATCTTAATAATAACAGTAACATGGGAGTAAAAATGACACAAAAATATCTACTATTATTAACATTCATTATGCTAATAGAAACATGAACAAAAGTTATACATCATATAAAAGAACAACGACATAATTTCAAGCAAACTGATTTTTTTTTCAAAGGATCAAAATTACTAAGCCATTAATTTCACAATATTAGAGCTTCACTTTTCCATTCACTTTATCCTCACCACGAGCCGCTACACACATTCTGCCCCCTCCACTGATGGTACTCAACTTGATGGACGTTTGAGAGACACACCTTCAATTTCCACTCCTTGGTTCATCTACCGCCCGTGTTGTATGCCACCACCAACCCCTCCCAATGAAAAATCATCTTCGTAAATGAGTCGATGAATAACAAAATATCACAACTTGAAGGACCTGGGTTATAAATGGGTTATTACCAGGGGTTGGCGGATGTGAAGTGGTACAATGTTGTTTGGAGTCTCTACAGGTATATGTGCATTTATGAATACCATTGTGTTATGTTCTGATTTACATAGAGTAGATAAACACCCAAACACTGAAACTGTTACATATAATTATACTTATATTTACAAGTACTCTACACACTTTCTTTCCTTCATTTCCCTTCATCCTATCTTGTTTTTTTTTATTCCTATCCATGCTTCTCTCCTCCCTGTTACCCCTCCTCCTTTTCTACCTCTCCCCTCCTCCCCTCCTCCCTTGCTCCACACTGTTTGTTTATTGACGCCTCAACAGCTGCTCCACCATTTTGTTCTCTCTAGTATTCACAATCTGCCATAACTGGAAACTTACGCTCGGTCTAATGTCTTCCGAGAGCCCCTGAGCCCACTATTTGTCCTACGCTAACTGCACTTTTTAACCATTTTCGACACCCTCATTGTACCGTCTAAGTACAAAGTAAATGTGGAATTCTCAACCCTAGTGACCCAGAGTAAATCCGAGGGGGGAGGGAGGGGGGGTATGTAATTACCACAGGATATGTAGGAGTGGGAGGAGTGTGTCATTACTCCCGTGATGTGGAGGGAGGAGGGAGAGGAGGAGGAGGAGAGAGAGAGAGAGGGGAGGGAGAAGAGGATGAGGAGGAGGGAGGAGAGATGGGGTGCTTTGTTTATATAAATTATTTGGATGTTGATTCTTATCATTTAATTGTTTTCGGTTATTTCGTTTGTGTTTACGTAAGTGCGTGTGTTTGTGTGTTTGTTTCCGTTTGTTTACGTGTGGTTTTGTTTGTTGCGCACCCAATCTTATCGATTCTTCTCTGTTTTTATTGTAACTTGTTCCTGTATTAGGATTGCGTTTAGTGCTCCTGGGTAAACAAGAGATAAAGTAAATAATGAAATGGAGGAAGAGAGAGATGGGAAAAACAGACAGACAGAGAGACAGAGAGAAACAGACAAAGTGACAGAAAGAGAGAGAGAAAAGGGGGATGAGGGGAAGAAGGGTGGTATAATAAAGATAAAGTAGGATAGAGAGGAAAGAAAAGGGGAAGGAATGAAAGAAAAGACGAAAAAACGGAAAGAGAGAGCGAGAGAGAGAGAGAGAGAGAGAGAGATACAGAGAGACAATGACAGACGGACAGACAATGACAGACAGACAAACAGACAAAGTTTAATACTCACCTAACCTAATTGTTTACAAGAATTTCGCTACACAGAAAATCGGAGGTAAAATGTATTCTCTAGACAGCTTTCTGAAGGCGAGAGCGGCACTGGCAGGGTGTGTGAGGGAGACCAGGCGCCCCAGACACTGACGAACTGTCCCGCCTCGGAGGCAAATGGCTATCAGGAAGAAAAAACACTCGGAGCATAAATTGTTTCCGTGCTAAGAGAGAGGCGTAGGATGGTGGGTGTAGTGAGAGGAAGAGAGTAACAGACAGACAGAAGGACCAGACAGACGGACCAGACAGACAGAAAGACATGTCGTTTCATAATTATTTAGATATAACACTTACATTAATTAATGCTATTCGAACTTCAGAAATTTTCTCTGACCATCACTTTAGTCATCTGCCCACGTTATCGTACTGACAAATTTTTCGTGATATTTTAAGGTCATTTACAAGAGAGGTGATAGTGCACATGACTGATAAATACGTTTCTTTGATGTCGCTCCTGGTGCAAGAAAATATTAAACACCATTAATATTCATTTGACGGCGCTCTGTATGTGAAACTTTTATCTTGTGTGCATTTGTGTTGAGTCGGATGTTTGATTTTAATCTTGGCTCGCTGTTTGATCAAAATCAGTGAAGGTCGACTGGCAAACAGAGATTCAGTGTGATGGTTTAACTAGAACAAACCCATTGGCTTTTGTATTTTGAAAGACTTGACATACTGAGTCGCTGGTATCTGTGTAATATAATTTGCATGTTGAGTCCCTCTTACATACTTAGTAGACAAATTGAATCTTTACAGAAGATACGAAATGTCAAATGCAAATAATTTAAAAGACCCGATAGGTCGAATGTCTGCAAACTTAGTAAATGAAACCACTTATGGAATCTCTATTAGCTCCGTAAATGACAGTAATTAACAACTATGTAAATGACACATACTGAATCTTTCATACAGTTTAAAAGAGACGTTATAATTGAGTATTAGTCAAAACACAAGCATCTTTAACCTTTCTAAGTGAAACATCGGGTCTATTAAAATGCAAGTACTCTACTTCAACCACACCGACAGGAGCCTTAAAGTAGCGTAGTATATTCAGCTGAAGACTATTATAAAACAAACTTAAAACGATCAAAAGAAAATACATTATCAGCATTTGATCTTAAAGAACACTAAATATTAAATGAATAAATAAGAAAAATTATAATAACTAGAGGAAAAATCAAATGTAATATAAACAAAACCATAATCTTCCATGCTGTAACATCACCACCAATCCTTAACATTTTCCACCACGAGTCTGCTACAACTCGCTCCTCTAAACTGATGATAAGAGAGTGAACAAGGATAAGAGTTATTGTCATGCAGTGTCGTAAGTTACCCTCAGTTGGATGGGTTTATACAGCTGCAGTCATGAGGAAAATTTGACGTATGTGTGTGTTTGGGACTCCAGCCATCCCTCCCTCCCTTAGGTATATGAGATTAGTCACCCCTGACCTGGAAGCCAAGTCTTACCACATCAAAATTGAGTTTAAACATTGAAGATTTACTGTGTTTACTAGATTGGTATCCATAGACAGATAGACAGACAGACATAGATAAATAGGCAGACAGACTGATATAGATAAATAGGCAGACAGACAGACATAGATAAATAGGCAGACAGACGGACAAACAGTTCTGATGTGTAGCGGTGAGTCAATAAAAGAAAGAACAGTTATGGACATACAGACAAGTTATCACAGTCAGGGTTACAGGAACGAGGTTAAAGAAAATAGACCATCGGGTGTAATATAATCCTGTCGGCTCCTTCGGGCGTCTGTGACCTACTGCCCTGATGTTCCAAGGTTCACATGATAAATAGTCCTCGTAACTGAAGATTAAGAATGCATCTGACGAGGTGACTTAGATTAAAAAAAATATATCATCCAAAATTAATATTTGAAATTACACCTAACCTCTACCCTAACTACAGTAGTAAGGTTTATTTGGTATCTGGAAACATTAAAATGGATGATCATCTTCTTTTGACCTTAATTTGTCGGTAGTCTAATAAATGTATCTACTTAAGGTGGAGTCTTGGTGTACAAATATTTTATTTTATTTTGTATTTTTCTATAAATTAATTTGAGTTTTTATTTCGTGTTTAATATAGAACCTTGAGAATAATGCATTCTAATGTGTATGTTAATTATATATTCTGTATGTTGAAATGAAAGCGAGAAAAATCAAGCAATACTGTGGCATATTACATTCACACATTATATATAAAACATAAATACAATAACGTGAATGTCGTGCCCTGAAGCATCAAGTTGTAAGCTGATGTATTATTTAAGATCCTGGTGAAAAGTTTGAATACTCTCTCAGTTTTGATTTTGACATATATTATGATGCTCTGAATTATGTCTGATAAGTCTCAGAACTTTCCCACTTAACGTGATATATTTTACAAGGACGTTGACACTAATCGAGATCTGTGTGACAAGTTAATTTCTTCTGAGAGTTTGACTTAATTTCAAATCTTTGTAAGTTTTCATTAGATAACACTTAACCTCTTTTGACCGATTTGGATCTAACTTTTAAATTTGTGAATGTTCTTTAGCTCAATGAATCCTTAACTTTCTCCAGATATTTCAACCTAATCTCCTACATGTGTGAAGATACTTTGACTAGCCTATACTCGTATATACTGTATAACCTTTGACCTTTCCCGTAAGACTCTATGACATTTGGTAAAGTATAGCACCAGACATTTTACCCTAACCTCTTATTTTTCTAAAATATATTTTAATTAAACAACCTTTGACGTTTCTGAAGGTGTCCTGACATTTGATATCATCACCGACACAACACGGGTTATTGAGGGGGGTAACTCAACGCTCGGCCACCAATACTGTTTGTCTCCTACAGTCTGTTATCACCAGCAGCACCAAACACATAAGACCGCGTGTTAGTGCTTGCTGCCAAGACCGAGGGCAACAACTTAGTCACCTGTTTACCTTACTCTCCTCCTGTTACCTTCCTCTTTCTACCATTACATATGGATATACTCCCTTCCGTTCACCATTTATTCCACGTTTTCCCACTGTACCTTCCTCCCCTTACCTCTGCCGCTACACCACAACTGTTATTATCGTCCTGCACATCCCTTACCATATACATCACATCCGTCACTACTCCCTCCCTCTCTCCAGCACCACATTCACTGCTCCCTCTCCTTCCCTCACCATCACACTTTAATGCACCATACTGTACCACTCGCCACCTTCCCTTATGCATTATTGGTGAACCTTGAAGATAACGCATTAAGTGTTGATGTACATTATAGACACACCTTCGAGCTCCCCTACCTACCTGCCTGTCACCTTGATCCTGAGATGCAAAGTCGAGATGAACAAAACTTTAGGTGTCAATAACAACCATCACCAAGTGTTTTGAAGAGTTGGGAGAGTTGTGTTATTGTTTCTAACTTTGGTTTTCGTTTTGTTTTTCTCTTGTCTTAAAAGTTAAATGTATCTTTGTCAAACCTTTTGGGACTGTAATATGATTGGTCTAAACTACATACCTACAGGCATACCGATATACAACCACACACCACACACCCACACCACCTACACCACACACCACCTACACCCACAGTTAAACAGACTACTAACTACTATCCTCCACAACATTAATAATCCTGATCAACCCACAAGCCACTCTGGGGATCCCTGGAAAATTAATATTGTCTTGACTACACCGCCCTCCCGGATCACACTAATGTAGGTTATTAATCCGTGAATAGTGGCTTTGAGAACACATCTAGTCCACACCACAATATACACACAAACCACTACAGTATATATATTAACCTTAGGACATTAAAGGGTATTAGGTCATGTTTAGTGTTGTATATTCATGTGGTCTTAGTGAGACGTGTATTAGAGTCAGTAAGGATTGAATGTTGAGTCGATTTCGTTTACACTGTGAGAGTAAATATTGGATTATTTGTTTGTGTGTTTGTTATAGGTGATAATTTAAGTGAGTCAGTGTGTTTGTTCTTGGTGGTTAGCTAATGGTTGTTGACTTGTTGTTATTAGTGTACGAGTAATAGG
Source organism: Homarus americanus (assembly GCF_018991925.1). Lineage (NCBI taxonomy): Eukaryota > Metazoa > Arthropoda > Malacostraca > Decapoda > Nephropidae > Homarus > Homarus americanus. The sequence continues at coordinate 265,779 of NW_024730095.1, read as the reverse complement.
ATTTATGTGTACTTGCCTGACATGAGACAAGAGTAGATTATGAAACTTTTATCTAGTGGAGCTGAAATCATCAAATAGATTATGGTGTACTGTAAAACACACTCACACACACACGCACACACACACACACACACACACACACACACACACTAAAGAATAGCGATGAAGAAGAAAATAAGATGAATAATAGATGAAAGATGAATGAACATTAAAAAAAAAATTATACAAACGAAGAAACCAAAAATAAATAATACACCATCACTCAAAATAATGAATGTTTTATTTTGTATTTATTTTTTAAGGTATTTTTAATCATAGCGCAATTCCCCAGAGTTTTATATATCTTCTACAATGGAAACAGAACAAAACATTTCATCATTTCTTTCTGTTACCTAAGCCAGTTTTAACAGAACCACCATTATCAGTTAAAACATTTGTAACTCAATATCTCTCTCTCTCTTTCATTGGAACGGAAAAGAGAAGCTTAAATAACGATGCCAGAATAATGATACGATGCTTGCTTCATGTAACATCATTTCTGAGCTAGTGAGGCAAGCTGACTCATCTATTTCAAGGTCTTACTGTCGCTGTTAGGTTAGGTTAGGTTAGGTTAGGTTAGGTTAGGTGTTTGAACAACTAAGATTTTTTTACGCACAGGACAACACTGAGTTCCTACACTGGACATCATCTTCTAACTATTAGGAAGGATGTTGACTAGTTTTGTCGTTAGTGTCTTAGTTAATGGTAAAGACGTATAAGAACATCTGAAGTTTTTACTGTAGATGCTTGTTAAAGTTATCTAAAGTATTAACTCTATACAAGGGAAATTATAAAGAAAACGATTTAAACTTTTGAAGACGATGAATTAATCCTTTGTGGACGATAGCTTAAATCTTCGAGGACTGTGGTTTAACTTTGAGGACGGTAATTTTAACTCTTTGAGGAAGATGGTCTTTAAGCCTTTGAGAACAATGGTTTAACCCTTTGAGGACGATGGCATAACCCCTCGAGGACGATGGCTTTACCCTTTGAGGACGATTGTTTAAACTGTTAAGGTTAATGTTTTAAGTCATCACCCTCAAAAGGTTTAAAATATAAGAAAAAATACCATTGGTTAATTAGACACAAACAAAAAAAAGTTTAAAGATAACATACAGGTAGAATACAGGTATTACTTAAATCCTAATACCTTAAACTAGATACGACAGGAATACACTTAACCGCACTAAAGATAGTCAAGTTCACAGCTTAACGAGGTCAGGGTGTTAATTACCTCGAATACACTAAAGCTAATTGACTGGGCAATCATTAGTGACATCAAGTCTCAAGGGATAATTCATGTGCATTTACTGACGACATATATACAGTACAGTGACATAGATCTTGCCTAATAAAAAGACGAAAACATGCAGTAAAATGTTTATTGTTTTCGTGTTTACGTGTGGTGGCGCGTGGAGGATGTGAAGATCAGTACAGCACAGTCTCCTTCACTAGTGCGTTTACAGGGGATAGTCATATAAACATTCTGCAGATCATTAACGGTGAGGTATTTGTTTTAATGTTGTTTTAATTTGACTCCATAGTATATTAACTATTGCGATTTTCCTTCTGCACAAAACCTGACGAGCTCCTGTAAACGCACTAGTGAAGGTGACTGTACATTTATGAGTGACAAGTAAAAGAAGGCCTCGTAGGTACAACACACTGTAGACTGACACTTTTTTCACGGTGCATATGGAAGCAGGGTAGCCGGTTGTTCACTTTCCTCAGTTCTAAAGTTGATCTACGGGGGTACTGAGTGTGAGCCCAACGAGCCTGGGGAAAGGAAGCGAGTAATGTATCCACTCGACCACCGCATCCTAAACTTGGTATTAAATAGTGAGAAATTAACAAAACCTGATTGATATAGCTGCTGTGTTCCTTAGTTGTATAATATAGTGAACTTTATTACAGCCAGGTGAAGACATCGACGCATTAAAGTAATAGAAGTAAGATTTTATTTATTTTCGTAATATAAATACCTGTTGAGCTTCATTAGGTCCACAGGTAAGAATTGTTTGATGTTTGTGTGGATTTCTGTAGATCTTCACCTGATGATGTTTCCTCGACTTCATATGAAATTCTATTTTTATATAGAAATAGTTTGCAAAAAGTGGCAAAGATTACGGAAAATTTTAATTGGAGAGGAAAGCTGGGGACTGGCGGAGAATATATCAAATTGGAAACTAATCCTCGTGGAAATTAAGGAAACATTTTTTTGATAGAAATTTGATTTTATGTTTGGGAAAAATCTTACAATAAATAGATACACATGTTACGTAATGTCAAAAGTCCGGAACTAAGGACCTTGACACTTTAACTAGACTTTTCTTATGAAGGAGGTAGTTAATGAGAGGAGTCAACACTACAGGAAACTTAAAACTTTACACAATTTACAAAAAAAAAAATATTGAATTGCTATACATATTTCTTATACAGTAAAGGGAAGTCTGGGTATTTTCCCTCGCCATAACTAACACACACACACACACACACACACACACACACACACACACACACACACACACCAAAACACCTACACACCTCCATAAATTTAGTTTCAAAAATACACCCGATTAAATTTTTCCTAGAGTCTATTTTCCCTTAACAATTACCAGCTGATTATAATTCACAGGTGCCAGAGTGCTACACATTTTATACCCACTTATACACTATACACATAATGCAACCCCCCCCCCCCTAATATGGTGATAAATATGTCGGACGTTCGCTGTCACGGATGATATACACAAAAAATATACCCTGTACGATGAACTACCACGAGATAATGAGTAATTATTTAGCCACATTTGAGTTAATGAACATTTATGTGTGTTCCCCTGAGAGATATATATATATCAGTGTTCACTAATGGTGCGTGGCGAGTGATCCCACACACCGGAGGCAGAGTATTACCACGCGCTTTAATACAAGTAGTCATGATGTATATTGGGGCCTTACATACATACATACATACATACATACACACACACACACACACACACACACACACACACACACACACTCTTTTTCTGTTTCATTTTATAACCAATTTTGTTATAAATTTTTCTTCTCTCTCTCTCTCTCTCTCTCTCTCTCTCTCTCTCTCTCTCTCTCATCTACCCACAAGTGTCTCCCACACACCACAGCTTCAAGAGCATTATTCTTCATACCAGGAAATAAATCAGACACATTTATTTTTATGCTTCCCGTTGAAGTGATGTATAAAGCTTACGGTAAAGGCATCACCCTGGTCTTTAAAACTGCGTGACTGAGTAGTTAAGGTGTGTGTCGAGGGGTGTAGTGATATGGATATATTGACCCATGTTGGAGAAAAAGTCCCTCGGTGACCTACTCAGCCAGTGACTCATCAAAGGGGTCTATAGCACTGCTTAAGCGAGTCTGAATAAGAACACTCCAGGAGATTATTGCAATGGGTTCAACTCCAGTATAGCCTTAGATGAGACGAGGGGAGAGTGTACCTAAGCTCAGTTGACTCGCTCTCTACACACTGCATAAACTAAGCTCTCAAGCAAGATTATTTATCCATTATTTTCAATCGAAATGGTTATTATTTTATGGTCTGCTTATGACTTCTCGCCTGCTCCCTCTTTCCTTTCCTACTCCTTCCTTCCATCCTTCTTCCCTCCCTTCTTCCCTCCTTCCTTCTTTCCTTCCCTCCTTCCCTCTCTCCTCGCTAATACGCATATATTGATGTCCTTATCACGTCCACAAAATATGAACGTACGTCCTTTATGTACTTCCTCACTACTTATTATTTCGTCCTTTGTTGGCGGAAATCCACGGACGAGAGAACTGATTAGGAGAGAGACCTGACAAAGGGCGTTGTAGAGACGATCAAAGTATTGCTTGGAGAGAGAGAGAGAGAGAGAGAGAGAGAGAGAGAGAGAGAGAGAGACCTAAACTATAAGATAAAAAGAAAACTAAACTAATAAAAAGTGAGGAACAATGAAAGAGACATAAGAGAGAGAGAAACGATGCTTGAGAAATAATAGAGAAATATAAGCGAATAGACAAATAAGTCGAAGAACATAAAAGAGTATGTAAAAAATATAGATAAGACTGAGTAAATAAAATCTAGAGAGAGAGAGTTATAAATGGCAAGATGACAGAGGAAAATAAACTCAGACAGACAGAGACAAACTCACCAACATGTGTAATCACCTCAGACAGCCAGCACCATGTTGGCTGTCTGTGTTCCCTGACAATACAAGCAGGACGTGTTGCCTGGCGTTCACTTATAATGTCTATCAAGCGTCGAGCGGTGAACAAATTGCAAGCTGAGGTTGAAACACGATTCCCGAGGCCAATATGTCTCCTTCAGCCTCACCGAGCGGGTTGAATTAAGGTTCCTTACGAGAAAATTGAATCTTGGTTGTGGGTGATATTTCCACGAGGTGTAGTGATTGGTTGGGCCGGGTGTGTGGAGGGCCGGTGTGTGTGAGGCCGGTGTGAGGGCCTGTGTGAGGGCCGGGTGTGTGAGGGCCAGGTGTGTGAGGGCCGGTGTGTGAGGGCCGGGTGTGTGAGGGCCAAGGTTATTGTCCTTATCATCATCGGTAGTATTATCGATAAAGTAATTACAACATTAATAAAGTAATATTCATAATAATAATAATAATAATAATAAAAATAATAATAATAATAATAATAATATAATCACTCGTACCTCCTCATAAGCAGTCATCAAAGGTTACATACTTGTAGACCTCACGGGATAAACCACTTAATACTATTTATTGACCTTATTACTGGCTCATCCACATTAACTAAATACATATCTGGTGTCTTATGTAAAGGAAAGACTAACCTACTTTACATCTCATTACTAGAAGCTTTGGTACTGATGCAAGTGATAATGATGACTGAGTAACTTAATCTCTCTCTCTCTCTCTCTCTCTCTCTCTCTCTCTCTCGCTCTCGCTCTCTCTCTCTCTACACTTCCGTTGTACATTATAAGAAGATAGTATTAATGTCTTGAGTCAACAAAACCGTAAATGGAGGACATACTCGAGGTGTATACTCAGTCTTCATCCTCGTCTTCATAATGGATTGCCAGTGCCTAGCTCAAAGTCTACACCTACTGCACTGAGAGAAGAGGTTCACAGTCTGCCGGGTCCTTTAAGAGGAGCGAGTGAGTCAGTTTAAAGCATGAGCTCACTGTTCAAGTAATATGTCTCTTGCGTTAACTCAATCTTTTGGGGAAATGTCTGATATTAAACACACGTGAAATGCATTAATTGTTCTGTATTTAATCACAAGCATTTAGAACAGTCTGTTGCGTATGTTAACTATTTTTTTTTCGTAAGTAAATATAAGTTGCATTAAATACTATGTACTTAATCCTATAAGCTAACTATAGGTCTATTGATATAGTTTATTCTGGACGTTAACTCAAATATCTACAGAATTATACCGGAATATAGCCTACTCTCGTGTCGGTCAAGTTTCAGAACACAATAAAATATCTAAAAATCAAGACATAATACTGAAAACTTTATCACATGGATATTATTGAAAAGAAAAGAAAAACGTATTTTATAGTTCAGTTATTATTTTCAGAGAAGGTGTTTTCACATCTACTCACTGAGGCGTTTCCTTGTCAGAGAATAATGATAAACGAAGCAGGATGTTTTGAACTGTTGAATGGTGTACATATAAAGAGTCTCTGGCAGGGAGCTCCATCGGGCTAGCTATTGTACTATTATATGAATACTGAGAGACTCTTACACAATTGTATACTAACATAAAAGGTACCTAGCAGATTATCTCATAAGCTTGGTTTAGTTATGAAGGAAACTCAGTACTGCGTGTCCGTATGTCTTAAACCTGCTCCGAGGAAGGGTTATGCTAATTACAATGGGAATATATTTGTATGGTTATAAGATATTTTTTATGCTTCAAAAATAATTACGGTATTGTGTGAGATACAAATTAATGAGATTTTAGGTTATGTTATGACGAGCCAGAAGTAGAAACAAAAACAGAAAAATACACGTATGTTATGGGTAATTGCCGCTACACTAGACTCAAAACTCCATCAAATATTTTATTCAGCTGATAAAAGAAATTGTGAAATCCTTGATGTACAGTATGTTCAAGCTATTGTAGTCCGGCCTCAACTTTTTAATGTGACGTATTACTTAAATACTCCGGACTCGTTTTCATACCAAAGTTGAGTAATCCAAACTTTTAGGAATTTATTAACTAGAGCGACGCACCAGACTACACACATCATTTGTTATATATCTTCTACTTGTTTATTTTGTTGTTCTTTACACCTCTCTTGTTCTACTTGTACATAATGTTTTCCTTTATTTGGGTTTTTGTTTCATTTAATACATATAACTTCATCTTATTCAGGTTTTAATAGAGGAAAGGTGTGTGTGTGTGTGTGTGTGTGTGTGTGTGTCACAGTTGACCTTAGTCTATAACTCATTAAGTTATACTGTCATTATACCGTGTCTTATCCTCACTATATATCACCCTTAATCTTAACTCGTGCCATATATAAACAATAACAGGTAAATAATGGTTCAGGAAACATAAATACAACTTCCAAAATATTTTTGCTAGACCTCCCCACGGTGGCCTGACGGACTGGTACCACCGTCTGGCTCTGTGGGGCTCAGGTCGAGGCTCACCCGGGTGGGACTGTTACCGAGAGAAGTAGAGAATTGTTGACCCTGTGATGGGTGGGATGCTGACCCAGTGATGGGTGGGATTGCTGACCCAGTGATGGGTGGGATTGCTGACCCAGTGATGGGTGGGATGCTGACCCTGTGATGGGTGGGATTGTTGACCCTGTGATGGGTGGGATTGCTGACCCAGTGATGGGTGGGATTGCTGACCCAGTGATGGGTGGGATTGCTGACCCAGTGATGGGTGGGATTGCTGACCCTGTGATGGGTGGGATTGCTGACCCTGTGATGGGTGGGATTGCTGACCCTGTGATGGGTGGGATTGCTGACCCTGTGATGGGTGGGATTGCTGACCCTGTGATGGGTGGGATTGCTGACCCAGTGATGGGTGGGATTGCTGACCCAGTGATGGGTGAGATTGCTGACCCAGTGATGGGTGGGATTGCTGACCCTGTGATGGGTGGGATTGCTGACCCAGTGATGGGTGGGATGCTGACCCTGTGATGGGTGGGATTGCTGACCCAGTGATGGGTGGGATTGCTGACCCTGTGATGGGTGGGATTGCTGATGGGTGGGATTGCTGACCCAGTGATGGGTGGGATTGCTGGACCCAGTGATGGGTGGATTGCTGACCCAGTGATGACCAGTGGATGGGTGGGATTGCTGACCCTGTGATGGGTGGGATTGCTGACCCTGTGATGGGTGGGATTATGACCCTGTGATGGTGGGATTGCTGACCCAGTGATGGGTGGGATTGCTGACCCAGTGATGGGTGGGATTACCACCCTGTGATGGGTGGGATGACCCTGTGATGTGGGATGCTGACCCTGTGATGGTGGGATTGCTGACCCTGTGATGGGTGGGATTGCTGACCCTGTGATGGGTGGGATTGCTGACCCTGTGATGGGTGGGATTGCTGACCCTGTGATGGGTGGGATTGCTGACCCAGTGATGGGTGGGATTGCTGACCCAGTGATGGGTGGGATGCTGACCCAGTGATGGGTGGGATGCTGACCCTGTGATGGGTGGGATGCTGACCCTGTGATGGGTGGGATGCTGACCCAGTGATGGGTGGGATGCTGACCCTGTGATGGGTGGGATGCTCACTCAGTGATGGGTGGGATGCTCACTCAGTGATGGGTGGGATGCTCACTCAGTGATGGGTGGGATGCTCACTCAGTGATGGGTGGGATGCTCACTCAGTGATGGGTGTGTGGGATGGGAGGGGGGAATCCACAACCTTCCCAGGAGGTGGAGAATGGTACAATCCGTCAGGCGCCGACAGAAGGTATCAGGACCGACCGACTGGGAAGGGCGTGTGTAGTGTGTGTGTGTCGCCAACCATATACGACAAAGAATATAATATAATTTACAACTCTGAGGCGGAGACAATTTATTGTTCAGCCTTGAGAGAATCAGAGACGAATACTAGAAATTATCCTTTGAACTTTTGAGAATCCCAGAAAGTCATAGCACGAACCTTTCACAAGACAGCTCCTGCCTGGCCACCCAACAATGAGATAACAAGGTGACCGCCACTAAGGTTTTAAATCTCAGTAAATTAGACTTGTATCAACAGGGGATTTCGTGACCATTCTCTGAGGCTTTGTACAACCAAGCTCCCGTCAGGCCAGCACGCGTAGGGAGACACCTCACCTTTGTCTCTCCTGCTTTTTTATTCCGCTTTTCTTCCTACTTTTTTCCTTTTTTGTTTTTCTCTTTTCTGTCTACTTTTCGCTATCTTTTGCTTCTCCTCCTGTTTTTTTCCATATTTTTTTTCTCACTTTTTATCTCTTTCGCTCTTACACGTTTGACTCTCTCTCTCTCTCTCATATTAAACATAGGTTGACAATGAGACATAAATAATCCCACACAAGTTTCCAGGATAATCTGTTGAGAAATCTTAAGAGTTAATGACGCGTCTGAGCATTACGGGCATTGTAGGTGGGAGATAACGTATAGATCAGTAAGTTACCGGGAGGAGAAATAAAGTGGTTGAGAGATTTAGTTTTTGCCAGTATTTTTAGCTCAGTTAAGGACGAGAGGTACTTTTTAGTTCAGATACATTTTACCTCACACACATACTAGTTCTTGTGGCGAGAGGATCAAGCTTGCAAGACAATGGCCACGATACGGTCTGCAGCACACGGTTCGGGACACATTAGACAAGACACAAGTTTCCAGTTATGGCAGATTTGGGACGTTGGGAGGAGAACAGAGCGTCGGTAAAACCCGCTTAAAACATCAACACAGACGACGATACAAACAGGAGCGTCGCCAAGCACAATGTGTAGGAGAGACACAAACACCAGGTACACACACACACACACACACAGACAACCCGGACTAATACTTGAACAAATACCCGCATTAATACCAAAATAGGTATGAATATAATTAAATACGTGCTATAAACGTCAGAAATATACTGTATCTTCTTGGGCTGCTCTTAACTTCACGACAAAAGACAACATGACTCGTTCCTAGAGACAAAATACAAGGAAGAGTCATGAACTACACAGTACATGAAGCAACACCCGCGTCGACAATATACCTGGACCGTGTGATTTAGGGTTACCCGGGGTCTCAAAATATTAGTATGGTTTTATATTTATTTTGTTTTGAAGATATTAAGTATTTTTTTTCCATTTCTCTCCATTTATCTCATTATTTCTCTTATTCTTTCGTGTTGTCGCCTACTCAGTATTCGCCTCACGGTACTGGCTGGTAGTTAAACTTTAGTACACTTTAGTGGTCGGCGATGACAATTTTGCCAGGTAATGCAGGTGTCTATAGGAGCGGCCAGTGTCTATTATTCTGTTATTTTATTCAAGTTTGTCAGAGAATTCCTAAGTCTTTTTGCCTTGTTTAATTTATTCCAAGTTAAAATTTCTTTTATTAATTTGGATTTATTTAGTCGCATATAGACAAACACACACATACAAACACACATACACAAACACACATACACAAACACACACACACACACACACACACACACACACACACACACACACACACACCGGGGTTAAAAAAATACGATAAACTTTATACACAAGTATTTAATTAAGATAAAGCGTAGATAGCTTCAGTACGAGCGGCTTAACTTACTAATGTCACTTTAAGGGAACTGAAATAAAGTTGGTTTAGCATGACGGTAAAAAACATACGGATGTAGAGGAGGTGAGTCTTACCAGCCAGTGTAGCGGGAGACGTTGTTCCCGTGCTCATTATACGCGTCTCTTATACCCATCTTGTATTGAACCTCACGGACAAGCCTCTACCCCCCATTACATGCCTCGAGGGTAAAGTAATAACTCCAAGGAATGTCTCATCACTCGTTAACCAGCAGGAGAAGGGTGTGTAACTTTAGAGAGAGTGAGTGAAGTATACGGAAGACACCAGGAGAGTTACGTGTGTTATATCAGTACAGGTTGGCTGCCGGGACGCGTTTGGGTAATGTTATGTAAATCAGATGCATTTAGTTCATATAAAGTCTGGTCGTAGAGTTAGAATAATTATTATCCTTGAGAGGGGAAGGGAAGTTGAGGTAACTGGTATAGTAAGTGTGTAAAGAGCTGTATTATAAGTTATTTCTCTTCGTTACCACAGCTGAGAGGAATCTTGTGTCTTTAAAGGTAATGCACGTTAGTTTATACAGTTGTCTTGTAAGCTTGGCATTAATGTAATCGTACGGAATCAAAAACACAGGCAAATACACACACATCCAAACAAATATATACAGACAAGTACACACACAATCATGCAAATACACACAGACAAGTACACACACATCCACACAAATATACTGTACGCACACCTACATGTCACTGAATTGGTAAGGCAGTAAAGCAAACATCAATCTTATTTTACTGTTTACTTCAAGAAAACCAGAGGAAGATAGAGCTGCAAATGGCAACAAAACTGCACCATTTTAGGTAAGGTTGCAGTTGTAGAGCTTAATGTCTCGTTAAGCTATGAACAAATTTGAGGCTATCAGATAAAACCAGTAATGGGAGATAATGAACGTCACATAACCGTTCACATGAATTTGATCGCGGGATATCGACCCGTTAAGTTTTCCAGTGGAGGTACAGAGAAATTTAGTGATAATTACAGGTGTGTGATGCCTGGAGCCCCGTGGAGAGTGAGTCAGGTTAGGTCAGGTTAGGTCAGAGCTTTTGGAATCAGGAGGAATAGTATCATAGTGATAGTAGTAATGATCATAGTAGTAAACATCGTTAAGATATAGAATACGGAGTTATCAATTAGATTTGGGAAGGTGAGATTATATAATGTTAGGGCAGGTTAGATTAAGTTAGTGTTAAGGTGTTTAATCATTAAGTGACACATGCCGGGGTGTCTAATCTTCAAGTGATATATACTGGGGTGCCTAATCTTCAACTGATCGATCCCAACAATCACAAAAAAGATTAATAACTAGACTTTAAAGATTTATGTGAGTGATTGATGCTCCCGAAAAACATCACAAGAGGTCATAAAGAACCAATCACCATCGATAAAAGAAATAACACCAGGGATTTCCAGCCCCGGATAGTGGTTCGTTTTCTGCCAACCTTCGTGAGACGCTTTGCTTCATTAAATCTTCCGACAAGGGAAATGAAGCAGACTGCCAGAGATTTAGTCCTCGTTAAGAAGGAAGCGAGGAGCTATTTTCCTCCTGCAGGGCTGTTGGAGGTCACCAGTTTCCGTATTATAAAGGGAGGGTCACGAGCCTCCCTGTTAAGGTCGCCAGCTTACCTGTAACAAAGGGAAGGAAGCTCTCGCTCTTGCCTCGTCTCCACAAAGCTCTGATGGTCGGGTGAACACAGTACCAGCTCCTTGTTTGTGCTTTAGGGTGTGATCAATAGCATGAGGTAAATCAAAATAAAATAAAATAACAGATAAATAAATAGAAAGTCAAATAAACCGTAAATGAAAAGAAAAAACAAAAAATGGTGATAAAAGAGAAAATCTCAGGAGACGTAAACATAGAATAAATAAGAAAAAAATTAATAAATAAGAACAATAAGAGTAAGGAGGCGTAAAAAGAGAACTAAAACAATAAGCAAATAAATAATATGTTTACAATGTTTAACAAATTACAAAATCTTTTCCAGTGAATGGTTAACCAAAGCAATCAAGAGGAAGCCATCAATGACCTCAGATTCAATTTCGAAGTCAAGAAAAACGTGAAAATCACATCAAGGAGATTAGTTCAAGGATTTAGACACATAAAAATAATAATATTGGAGTATTTAATGAATTCATAACATAGATATATTTCGGATATTTTTCGACTCGACTACTGCAATACCATGAGACAGTTTCAATCTAAAGCAATTATCTCCTTTATAAAACTCATCTAGGCTTCATACATATTCACGTTCTTAATAGATTCACAGCAGGTATTCAGGACTTTTGTATGAGTGAGTACAGCCAATATACGTCTCTAGTCTTTCACAAAAGTAAAGTCTTAAAAAATTTGTAAGTCGGAGGAATACAAAGGGCCTTACTGGGTTTATTTTTAACAATATATATCTCAGTTTTCATCTGTTTTAAGTTATTGTTATTTTTGTATTATTATTATTATCCTTACCTATACCTTCCTTCATCCCTATTCCCCGTCCCCTAACACTTACCCCATCCAGTCACCCCTCTCTCTCCCCCCACCCTCCCCACCACCCACCCCTCTCTCCCCCACCCACCCCTCTCTCCCCCACCTCTCAACAACGTAAAAAATGCATTATTCGTGTAAGTGTCTCATATGCTAATACAAAATCTACATAATCTTTAGCGCCATCGAGACAGTCTATCGGTGCAATAATTTTCTTGGTTCATTCTTTTTTCTCCTCTTTTGGGGAGTGAAATGTAAGAGGATTTTAGTTGTAATTGTATTTTTTTTCTTATGAGCGCGTTGTGTTGTCTTCGTTAATGTGTAGAGTGTAAATTAAGTGTTGGTTCTCTTAATGATGATGGTGGTGGTGATGCTAGTGGTGGTGATGATGGTGGTGGTGATGCTAGTGGTGGTGATGATGGTGGTAGTGATGATGATGATGACGATGATTTACAGTATGTCTAACACTTTGTATCTCCATATTCTTCTCTTTTCTCTTTATTATCTCCCTCTCTATATCTTTGAATCTATGCATCTATCTATATTTTTACCTGTATACATCTATCTTTAAACTGTATATAGATCCATTATCGCTCCCTCCCACGCAACACAGAGCTGACCCTGAAGACGTTCTGCCCACGTAAGGTAAAAACACATATATTACAATCGTCTTTCAATCCCAGACCACGACCCACTACTCAGATCTCCCACACTAGTAATTTTACAAACTTCTAATAAAACACTAAAATATAAGACCTAGAATTTATCCCAATATAAATAACAGATACTATGAATGCATGATGTTAGGGGAAGGGGGAAGAGTGATTAGAAAAAGGCAATTTGTTGTTCTTGATACCAGATAACGTGAGGTGTACCGGGGAAAATCTTGAGAGAATTAAGAATACGAGTTAATTTTCAGTTTCTTTATTATTTATGTGTTATTTCTGTAGTATTAAGATATGTTGAGAAAGTGAACAAAACTGGATATACAGTATTTTGTTTTTAATGAGGGAAATACAAAGGAAATGTCATGGTTACATATTTATTCTTTTATATGTAGTTTTGTATGTTGTTTTTTTGTGTCAGGTGATTGAATTCATCCAATGCTAAAGCTGTATAGTCTCCTTATGACTGTAATAGTTTGATCTTAATTATTTCTTGAACTTGGTTTTGCTTGGCTCTCTTGTGTCACTCTGATTGGTTCTTGACCCTCGTGACGTCAGTAAGTTTTTTTTCTGATTGGTCCTTCCTTAATGTGACGTCAGCGAGCTTCTTTTTGAATGGTCCTTCCTTAACGTGACGTCATTTAGTACGCTTCTTGTTGGTCGATTTCCATCAAGACTTCACTGGTGAACCTTTTCAATGACGTAATCTAGGAACTCAGATTAGATCCAGCTCACCCTGGCGTCTACTAATGGTCCCCTGACTGGTCTTCACGTATCAATGTTGTGCCAGAGATTAAATAATTTTCTTCCACTCCCGATACAGATTAATTTGTTTAAGGATAATTATTTTGTCTTCCTTGTATTTGTTGTTTTCACTATCTCTTACTTTAGATAAAATAATTCTTTACTTTCTCTTCTTTTCTGTTTCTCAACTCGTTCGTGGCTGAAGAAGAAAAAAAAAGTTTCTTCTCTCACCTGTGGCTTAAGAAAAATAAATCCTTTTATTTTCTCAAGTTTTCTTCGTTTTAGGATTAATCCACTTCATTACTTTCTCCCTTTATCAGTAACTCGGATAAACACACTATCATATTTTCTCAGAATATTTATGATTTAAAAAACGTGAATTTTTTCTTATTTCTCCTTCTCTTCTTCTCTATTCCTCAAAAAAAGAACATTTATTTCGTAATCTTCTAAATGTATCTCTCAAAAAACTTCTCTACATTTGCTTTATCGAAACTCGTAACGTTGTTGTCACCTTCGGCAGTAGTTCACAGGCGTCCACATCGTGCCGAGCATAGTGAAGAGGGTGTCCAGCTGGCCTCCCTAATGCCCCACACACCTGCTAGGAATATTAAGTGTCCACAGTGAAGAGCAGCCTTAAAACTCTTCTCCTTTCACTCTATATATTGTTGGTCGTCTATTTTGTCCTATTTTTACATGTTTTTGTGTCTTTTCTTGTTGTTTATGTACCGTCGGTTTCTTTTTTCTTGTATTTTATAGAATATTGTGCATCCCATATATGCCTCTCTCTTAGACACACACACCCGCACACACCCCCACACACACAGACACACACACACACACACACACACACACACCCACACACACACACACAGACACACACACACACCCACACACACACACACACACACACACACACACACACACACACACACACACACACACACTAGTAACTCGCATCACCGTTCATTAAGTTTTTCACGATCATTTCACTTATCCTCAACGCTGCTGTGTGATCCTGGCTGGGCTACGTGATTGCCTTCCTCGTTGATGGTAATACCCAGAGCGAAGTAATGCAGATTGGATGTCAATTTTATATGGCACGGAAATTGAATTTACCAAATCATCTTACGTGAGAACCAGAGTCGGTACGGTGTGATCTGTTGCCTGACTCCAGTACCCCGACCAACACACTCACGCTTTGTTCTTATCGTGGGAGCAACTGTGTGTGTCTGTCTTTCTTGTTGTTTATGCTTTGTGTGGTGTATGTAAAGGTCTTTTTATTCAGTGTATTCTAATTATTTTGATTATAAAACTTATAATAATAATGGTGATTAATAGTAAAAATAACACCATGAATGAGGCCAGTGACATTAATTATAATTATCCATATTATTTATATTTTCTATTCTAATTAAGTGTGCATTATTACCATCATCATCATCAACCACATAACCATTCCACTTAAGAACCACAACAACAACATTATTTCTGAACATTGTGGACCTGTAAGACGAAGGACCAATTTACCTGCCTATGAACAGTGTAACAAGGAACGGAACAGAGGATAAACCTTCCATGAGACAAACTCTGGCATCAAAGGTATATTGCAGGATATTACACGAGCAATCATTAAGTTTTGTAGCCGATAAGGGACAGCTTGGCAAGAACAGAGCGGCGATAAATTGTGAGGAGGACGGTAGGGTGGTGGGAGGCGACCGAGTGGAAGCTCATACTTAACCCTGAAGTTATCCCGGACCAAGAACCTAACCTAACCTTCCACCACTGGATTAATCTTGACCTTCCACCATCATCGGCGTTCCACTTCACATTCACCTTTCATCAGGACACCATCAGCAGGATAACAGAACACAGGGACTCCCTATCATGCTATCAGGCGGTGCTGTTAAGGCCTAGATTGATGGTGTCGCTCACAGCAGCTGTACCTAACGAGGACACTATATGGCATTATCTGACCTCCTTATTGGCTGGGTGAAGGCAACACAGAGAGAGAGGTTCAGGGTGTTGCAAAAGTCTCTGTGCACCTGTGATAGTTAGAAAGTTATTTACTTGTTTTTTATTACAGTAAATATTGGAAATGGTCACAGTAAGTGTTGATAACAAGGAGAGATAGCGAGGTAAACAGATGGAGATATAGAGAGATTGAAAGAGATAGATAGTAAATGAGAGACTTGAAGAGATAAATACGCGTATAAATAAATTTACAAGAGAAAGAGGAGAGATAAACAGACAGACAACGAAAGACAGAAAGAGAGTGGGTAAGATAGATGGAGACAGAGAGAGAGAAAAAGTTGAAATTACTGGTGCTATATCACTCAGTAGTGAAGCTTCTGGGAACCCTGGTGTAGCTGTGACCTGCTGAGGCAAAGGTGTTACCTGTTTGTGATATCAGGTTCAGGTAATTAGTGCTTGTGACGTTCAAATTGGCGTCAATGGTTGTTTGTGATGGTTAAGTTTGTTATGATTTTGTCTGTTTGTGTGTTGGTTTCATTTTTTTTTTGTGTTTGTGATAAATTAGGTTTGTGTTACAGTTGTTTGTGTGTGATATAATTATGGTTTTAATGGTATTGGGTAAAGTTTGTGTTATACTTCATTTTCACAATAACAACAACAACCTCTGTCCCAATTCTCCGTCTCACATCCACATCTTTTTACTCTCCTACTTTAATCGTCACTACTACCACCACTATCACCACCATCGCTACCATCACCACAACCACCATTACTAAAACCACTATTACCACCACCGTCACCACCACCACCACCACCAATACCACCACCACCACCAACACCACCACCACGATCACCACCATCACCACTACCACCAACCACCATCCATCACCATCACCAACTCCTGCACCTCAATCTCTACCATTTCCTCGAAACTTTGTCCATTTTCATCGTTTCCATATCCATCACCACTACCTCCACCTCTTTCTCCTCATCCACTACTTTATCCACATTTAACCACCACCACCACCACAGCAACCTTCCTCACTACCACAACCTTCCTCCACACCACCACCACCACTACTACCACCACTACCACTATCCACAACCACCCCAAACCCCAACTCTAATTTCCCCCGAATTATAGTATTAGAGGCTGCCATGAGTCTATATTCATGTTTACTCTTCAGGTTGGAAAATACCTCACCGCAACGTCCGGGCTTTCATGTTGTCAGGAACAGGATCAGGGGAGATTTATCGTCACGACTTTTGCTTGGGTAAAAAAAAAGTACGAGTGAATAAAGATCTACATGTAAACGGGAATTATGTCGAGATGTGTTTATACAGGAAACTACAGTGATGATGTTAGGTCACGTTCACACAAATAAGAGAATCAGAGATGTTATGTAGTCTTAGGGTCATACGGCGAGAGAACCACAGAAGCTATAAGGATGTGTGTATAAACAAAGTAGGAGTATATAAAACAGGAAATACAGAACATACGAATTTGGAATAGAAAGATGTACAAATATACATTCAGATAAGAAGGTAGCATAACTCTATCCCTGTGTGTGTGTGCAATAATGAGTGTGGTATTGCGTAAGTGAAAAAGAACTCGTCAGTGTTTTTTTTTCATGTTCGCGGGATTTTTTTTTCTGTTTACTCGTGAGGGAGAGAACATCATCCTGTAAACAAACGATTTTAAGTTACGTGTGTCAGTGAAAAAGAAAAATCCTGTAGTTGTGATTTAAATTTACAAATACATACACAGATATATACATACATAAACTAAAACAGACAACACGCTTACAGAAAATACCTACGCATATACATATACATAAACAAAGTACACACACACACACACACACACACACACACACACACACACACACACACATCAATAGGAAAAAAAACAGTGATGACAACCATATTTTTTAGTAAAGCAATATTTGATTTCTCATCTTCCTCACAAACTAATAATTCACTTTGTGCAACTTCACATTGTTGGGTGAAGCTCTGGATGACTCAGCAAAGGTCTGGTTCCTATTTTTCTTAACAATTTCATTAATCTGTTCGTTGCTGCATGACACTGAGCTGACTGTTATACTGGTCCAGATTATGATGATGTGTACAAGAATAGATGTAGGTTACGCAGTCGTGGATGCTGCTGCTGCTGACTGGCTCTCCATTTCACGTTACATAAAAACATTAATCAGTTTAATATATCTTTATTTTGTTTCCAGTGTTACTCCTTTTATATTGATCTGTTCTTCGTATATATGTATGTATGTTTGTGTGTTTGTATACTAGTTGAGATAATTATTATTATTATTATTATTATTATGATCAAAATAATACTCAAAAACTCTGTAGAATTAAGATACAATATCGAAGGTTCATATCGGTTCTTTATCACGCGTTGGCAACCAATTTTCTGGATGACCACCGACACAGATTAAAAGAAACAAACACATACACACACACACACACACACACACACACACACACACACACACACACACACACACACACACACACACACACACACACACACACACACACACACACACACACACACACACACACACACCAAAAACTCACCTTTCCACGCCTCTAATATTAAAGCAATAGAAAAGAAAAATACCAATTCAAATCTCCTTTCCCAGGATATGAGTTGAGTTTTTCTTTTAATATGTTCGTAAAACAAACAGGAAAAGTTTGTATTTGCAAAACTCGAATCAGGTTTATAGTCAGGTCAGAATTGGAGGGCAAATAGTTGAATTTATAATTAGCAATACATCACCCGGAAGCCCCCTCACCAATGGGTCTAATTCTGTTTATTTTTCTTCATTCAACAAGTAAGGGACAAAAGCTACTTATTTCCTTTAGTCGATAAATAAATAGGAAATCATTTAGCTACAGTGAGAAGACCAACATTTAAAGTAGATAGAAAGATATATGGATAGAGATAGGTTGATGAATATATAGATTAATTAATGCATAGGTAGGTAATTAGCTAGATAGATAAAGAGCTATAAAGGTGTGCTCAATCGTCTTTAAGCAGGTAATTAGTGTACATGTATAATCATTCCCATCTGTGAAATATTTACACACACACACACACACACACACACACAGCTCTATCAAGTGGAGCTCTAATTAATTTCCTCCTAAGTGACTGGCAGGTAGGAGGAGGAAAGACGCATCAAAAGAGGAGCTACCTAACGATCGTATTGATGACGGCGAGCATCTGGCCTGTGAGCAAACTTTAATACACAGAGAGAGAGAGAGAGAGAGAGAGAGAGAGACCACCACCATCGTACAGGCGACCAACACACCATCAAACCTCCCTGTGTCAACACATTATCAGCCTATATCAACAGTACTCTACCCTTCACCACGCTGCCTCCTCGAGCTATATTAACACTTAAGATACTGAACCAAGACTGCCACGATACTCCCACGTGTATTATTAAACAAATGAAACATAATATTTCTACAGTGGTTATTCATATCCGGAATTAGAATTGTCATTTTGTTACGAATCAAGTAAATCTAGACTAATATAGACTCCGAAAGTCTCAGGTAGATTCATAAAGGCTCATAAAGCTTCCAACAATAATATTTAAGTTCTAATTGGGTTCTGCAGCTCATTCATCGATCAATATAACCTGTCATAATACTGTATTGACCGTCACCTACTGTTACCATTACGACGATGTGACGTG
Organism: Homarus americanus; assembly: GCF_018991925.1. Lineage (NCBI taxonomy): Eukaryota > Metazoa > Arthropoda > Malacostraca > Decapoda > Nephropidae > Homarus > Homarus americanus. The sequence goes on along the minus strand of NW_024730095.1, from coordinate 246,359 downwards.
TGTTCATCATAACCTCTTCCCTCTCACTAACACTCCAGTAACTACCAGTTTATACTTCACTCCCTCTAACAGTCATTCCAGTCTATCCTTCACTGCCTAACCATTCTATCTTACTTCCACCCCAGTCGCTTCTTTCGTATGACGCACAGAGTGAAATGGAATATGTGAAGAAACATGGGGCGTCTTGTAGGAGCTATAATATAATGTACAGGTATAATCTCTATGGCAGCTTCATATATCAACTGACAGTCTCAATGCACCTCACACACCTACACACTAATATATCATTCTGCTACGTTATACAATCTCATATAGTTTGAAAAGACCTCATACGTCCTCGTGCAACCTATTAAGTTCTGTCATACACCCTCATACAGACTCATACAGACTCATACAGACTCAGAAAATCATTTTGCAGTCTAATACATCCTCATATGCCAACAGCTGCCGGATTTAATTAGATTATTAGGAAAAAGTAGGAAATTAATCTGCCGCCGAGTTGTCAATGGTGTCTCCTGGATATTACCTAGTACTGCTGGGATGAGGCTCAAGTCTAATTATTACATCTCTATTAATTCTCTTATATGTATCTTATATGTTTCTCTATATGCTTCCTTTATTTTATATATGGATATCTATTTTTCTATCCATATATAATTTAAGCATTGGTGATCCATGTCGTCCCCAATCTTTCCTATGTATATGTGTAATGTGAGAATAAATAGAATGTTATTAGAGATTCGTCCTATTACTGTGCTGTAACAGTCTACCTAACAGCATTCTTTCACTCATATTCGTTCCCTCGTCCTTGAGTACAATGACCCAACCCCATGAGTACGACTATCTAAACTTGTGTTACCTTTGAATTATAGATGCTATGTGTTGTGAGAAACTGCAATTATATGTTTAAAATTTAACCTAACAATTGAAGAGCCTAAACTTATAACAATAATTAACCATCACCTTTAACTATTTCGCCGGGTTGTCTGTTATAGGAAGTAACATTCTGTAATCCAACCCAATGAGACACCCAAGTTAAAATTCAACACAAAAAATATACTTCGAGGGATTAAAAAAAAAATTTGGAAAAATCATTAAATTTTTCCCATAATTATTCTAGATTAAGAGAATAATTCCTTTGCTGTAATTTCCGAGCATTTTTAGCATATTAAATATGAAATGGGATAGAAAATTATTAATCGTCGCACTACTGGTAATTGCCTCAATAAAACTTTGAACAAAAAATCTTTATATTATGGAGCTTATGAAAAATTATTTAATACTCAGTTCAATGAAAACCTCGTAACATGAAACCTGTGCAACGTAAGTAAAATAATGTTCACTATAGCATGTGTCTTT